>NW_020222276.1:324573-357082 GCF_003070985.1 Temnothorax curvispinosus
GTCATATCGATCTGCATGTGCGCGCGATTCGAAAGCGAGCGAGCGTGTGAGTAACCGACCGACCGACCCGTTCGTGGCCAGATCGCGTTGATTAACGCTGTTGTACATTATATATTGGATGTATGTGATGGTAACGTAATTGCCATGCGTAAATTTTCGCCTCTGGCGCGAATATTGCTGCGCGTTTAAGCCTTCCGTTTTAATTTTGGACGCAACAACGCGCGAGAACCGCATATTTTTGAAAGAATTAACAACACGTCTCGCTGTAACAGCAAAATGTTGCCAATAGTGTTTTGTATGGTCAGTCATATCCAACGAGTATTATAACTCTAAAAGTTGGTGGTTAATTCCTAGCTAAATAATTTCTTCGACTTATAAAAGATTTTCTCGATGTTTTCTTTGGCCCTAAAGACTTTTTCCGTTTGCATTTTTTATTATTGAGGAAAACGAAAGAGGTTTCTTTCATGATAAAACTCTAGGAATTAAGTAATCTTATTATATTGATTATCGCCATTATAATTGTTAATTTATCGCGATCCGTTCTGAGCGCGATTATTTTATCTTGGAATTCACATGTTTATTAGAAAATCATGTTAAGATAAAAAATTTGCGGAGAAATATTTTCACTTCATTCTTTTATAGTTCGGGGATAGAAGAGTTGGAAGCAGAAGTCGCGATGGTGAGGTCAATATATAATGCGCAAGAAAATGATTTGATGCATTCGTGTTGCAAAGTCGTTCGCGTTGTCTGGACCGGCTTTACGACGCTAAGCTAATGTTATATCGATTCGCTTTATCGCCCATTGTTTTAAGACTTTATCAGCGTCCTGGAAGATGCTGCGCGATGGTGACTGCGCCACATGTATAACGATTGTGATTCATTCGATTGATTTTATCCAAGAATAATCTTCATCCAGTTATAATAAATGACGAATTTGTAAATTTACTCACAATTATTACAAAGAGACATTTCCTATGTTAAACGTTCGTCAATTATTACCTTTTTTTATAATTCATTTACACCTCTATTAAACGTGAATAAGTATGAATATTTCTGTTTGACTGTTCCTTCCCACTTTACTCCCGTTGGCGCGAGTTGTAATTTTCATCGCGGTAAGTACATCACGCGCGTTTCCAGCCTCTCATAATTATGCGTAAAAGAATTGTTTCCCCCACGAGTCTCGGTAAAATAATGCAGAGGCCATTAACGCTGTTATAGTGGACCCGACGCGCGGCTGCGGCTGCAACGTCAAAGCTAAAAGCGACGGCAATCGCGGCCGGCGATGTCGTTCGATAAATTAATTAAAGATCTACTTATCGTTTTCAGTGTATTAGAACGTAAGTGTTCTCAACGTCTTTACGGATAATCTGGAAGGAGTCCGTCGAATATATGGAGTAATTAAAAAAAATGATTAAAAAATTTAAAAGCGTACAATATATACATATAATTTACAAGCTTCTTTGAGCTTGTAATTGTACAGCTAGTAAATGTACAGCTTACAACTGTAATAAGCTTTCTGTAAGCTTTAAGCAAAACTGTAAGTTTTAAGCTTACAAGCTAAATTACAATCAGTTATGGAAATGGACAAGTATGTGTTTGAAACAGACAGATAAATATCGGACAAATATAATTAATACATGTATTTCACCAGCCCGAGTGTATTAGAACGTAAATGTTATTCTCAACATCTTTACGGACAATCTGGAAGAAGTCCATCGAATATATGGAGTGATTAAAAAGAATAATTGAAAGATTTAAAAGCGTACAATATATACATATAATTTACAAGCTTTTTTGAGCTTACATCTGTAAGCTTTAAGCAAAGCTGTAAGTTTTAAGCTTACAAGCTAATTTACAATCAGTTATGAAAACGGACAAGTATGTGTTTGAAACAGACAGACAAATATCGGACAAATATAATACATGTATTTCACCAGCCGAGCTTTACATACGGCTATCAATTTTTATTTGTTGTAAGAAATCTCCATATTCCATTTTCAAGATCAATATTGTGACTATTCTGTCTTTGAAATCCAACACGTATACACAACGAAGTTGTTCGATCAACGTAAAAAGCTGATTCCCATGCAGAAACATTTTCAGATTTTGTTTACTTTTAAATTTGCTTTTGTAAATACATGTATACTTTGTAAATACATGAAAATAGTACCACACACACATTGTTGAAGTATATTAGAAATATATAAATTTATATAAAATATTATTTCATAAAATTTCTCGTATTTTTGTATAAATTTTCAATTGGTTATAACTATAAAATGTACATAGACACGCGCTCACGCACACTCGCGCACCCGCGGAAATAACGACACGTTTATAAGAAAAGTAAACGAATCTCTTTATTAAAAGGAACACCGGAGAACACGTCCGAACAGTTTGAAAGCTGAGGTTCCAAGTTCCAATCTCTAAGGCTTCGTTGTTAAACAGCGGCCCGTTGTCAAGGGAACGCTTCGCGACTTCTGCGAAATGACCGCAGTCAGACCGCGCTCGCTTCAGCTCGGAGTTAAGGGCCATCTCAGCGTGGGCGTAACAATATTATTTAATAATACCAGACACACAAAAAGTTATAATACAATTATATCATTCTTATAGGAATTTTAACTTTAATAAATTCCGCTTGAGTGATATTATATAACCTTAATATCTTTCACTGTAATGATTCTTTAGAAACATCACGAATAAAATTTCTCTTTGTAGGCGTTATTATACTAAAAATGGCCACTAAATTACGGCCCGTTTAAAATATTTATGAAGAATAATGAAAATATTTATGAAAATTTATATAAAATTATTATTTTCAGAATACTTTAACATTCATATGTGTATATAAATATTAAAAGACAATGTAATTACGAATATCGATCGTCGAAGCAGTGCTGCACGTGTGGCAAAATCGACATTATACATTCCCTGTGATTTCCTGTACAGAATGCGTAATAATCTGTCCAAACATTATTCTCACGTAGGATTTATCAAACGAGACATTACAGGCGCGCGCTACACGCGCGCTATTTAACTTTAATATTTCATTGTTACTATTACACTATTAACCACACAACTGTCAAAATATGCCATGACAGCCGCTCATGAAGTAAGCGCAACAAGAGAACCAATCCACATCGCGAAAAAGCCACAACAATATTTCGATAGATTCGAGTATCAATGACATGCCCTTTTCAGAAGTTTTTTAGAGAGGGAATCATAAATAAAAATTCTCTTTGCAGGCGTTATACTAAAAATGGCCATTAAATTACGACCCGTTTAAAATATTTATGAAGAATAATGTAAATATTTATGAAAATTTATATAAAATTATTATTTTCAGAACACTTTAACATTTATATGTATAAATATTAAAAGACAATGTAATTACAAATATCGATAGTGCTGCACGTATGGAAAAATCGATATTATACATTCCCTGTACAGAATGCGTAATAATCTGTCCAAACATTATTCCCACGTAGGATTTATCAAACTAGACATTACAGGCGCGCGCTCTACACGCGCGCGTTATTTAACTTTAATATTTCATTCCCAGTAAGCAAGAAACATCAAGAAACATTTCAACTACATTACAGCAACGTCGTAACGTTAATGCAATATACACTGAGAAACCCATTTCGTTGAATCAACTAAATCCTTGTTTGGATATGAGCAAACAAATTATTTAGTTAATATAACAAAAATTTGATTCACATAAAAAAAAATTTAGTTATGCTGAAAAATTTTTGTTATGTGAACCAAATTTTTGTTATATTAACTAAAGAATTTGTTTGCCCATATCCAAGCAAGGATTTAGTTGATCTAACGAAATGGGTTCTCAGTGTAGTTGAAATGTTTCTTGATGTTTCTTGCTTACTGGGCTGTTACTATTACACTATTAACCACACAACTGTCAAAATATCCTATAACAGCCGCTCATGAAAAGCGACAACAATATTTCGATAGATTCGAGTATCGTCAGTATCAATGACATGCCCTTTTTAGAAGACCTTTTAGATACGACTAGACACCACAGACGCGCGCTTCGTCCGCGCTATTTAGCTTTAACTAATGTTACTATTACACTATTACTATTACACTATTAACTCCTTGATACACAAAACTGTCAAAATATACGATGACAGCTGATAATAAAGTAAGCGCAGCGAGAGAACCAACCGACATCGCGGAAAAGCGACAACAATAAACTTCGATAGATTCGAGTATCGACTTTACATCTCTTTTTTAGATAACGCCTTTTTTAGAGAGGGATGGACTAGTGCCCTTTTTAAAAGAGGATATTTTTATATGGCGACATCGAGTAATTGGACGCGGAAATATAGTGTGAAATCAGCCACTATTTTTACAATACTTTAATATTTATATATATAAATATTAAAGTGTTGTAAAAAGTGATGGCTGATCTCATATTATATTTCCGCGTCCAATTACTCAATGTCGCCATATGAAAATATTTGATCAATCCTACGTGAGAATAATGTTTAGACAGTTTAATACGTATTCTATACAGGAAATCACACGGAACGTATAACGATATTGTCGATTTTGCCATAACTGTGTGCAGCACTGCTTCGGCGATCGATATGCGTAATTACATTGTCTTACAACACGTTGTCGCTCATCATTCATTGGCCATCTCATTAGACTCTATTCATTACCTTCGTGTCATCGCGGATCCTACAGCTTTAAAGCAGCCGTTTACGCGTATAGATGAGTTTACGGTACGAAAACTTGCCAAATAGGATGATCACGTTAACACACGATGAGAACACACGAATGGATAAGAAAAACGCAAAATGCATTGAGTTTTTCGTAAGGATTGTGTGGCATTATAATAATCATAAATATGACAACTGGTCCTCTATTTTTCTCGTTACCCATGGAAGATTACATTATATTTTACTGTCAAACTATTGGAAGTTACTTCCGTTATTTCACATTATACGTGATTTTCATAACGAGAACATAAAGAGATGCGCGAGATGTAAATTTAAACTTCTTGTAGCGTTCATCTTTTTTCTTTCTCTCTTCACGTTGAAGAGAAAAAGAGGAAAGCTGAACGCGATGCCAGAAGCTTTAATTAAAAAGAATAAACCTTTTATAATCTCAAAAAGAGACGGTCGCAAAGAGAAGAATTCTTGCTACAATTTGCAAACAATCTGTTTCTCAAGCGATGTCAAGTATTATTCTTCCGTTGTGCCATTTATATTTCAAATGACACGAAAGAAATTTTTATTCCAATCACGACTACCGTTACACGCCGGTCGCGTAAGTAACTTTTCCACGTGTGACGTTGACAAAACGTACGTTTATTTATGAACGTATCTTATTGGGGAAAAATGTGACTTGTCGGACTTTTCGCGAGTGATATTAAATTTTGCTCCATGCGCGACAGTTTATGAACTTAATTAGTAACTGTCAATTTTAAAGCAGCAAACGTATATATGTTTAGAAATGTAATAACAAAATAAAAATTGAAAAATATTATATGATAAGTTTCACGTGCATTCGAGATAATGTTGACACGGCGGAATACAAAGTGTAATGCAAACGCATGACTTAGAACGCAGCGAACTCATTTTACATTCGGCAGGAGATATTTTATACCAAGATATCGCATTAAGACCGTACAGTGCCGCTTAACCAAATAAGCCGCTTAACAAAATCTATTTTCATTACGTGAAATGACATATAGAATTGCAATTATAAAGGATCCATTCACACGTGACATACGGAAGCTCGTGTTTCACTGTGCGGAGCTCTTCAGCTTTAATTTTACCGAATAAATCATGAGAAATTGGAAGAAATTGGAAACAAATTTCACCGAGCGTAAAAATTCTCGTTATACTATTGTATCATTGTAACAGAAACGTAAAATACCGGAAGTTGCGGTATTTTTCACCGTACGTGCAACTGGATTGATTGCTTTCGTTGCAATAAAGAATCGGAGTACTGCCGACGATAGGCGTGTATATCGTTTCAACGAGAATCCCAATTCGACAGGTATTATTCTTTATTTCTCGATACAAGCTAACTGTAAAAAATCTAAATTTTCTAAACAATTTCACGAATTAACTTTTTATTTAATCGTTAATAAACCATTACCTTTTAAAACAGAGATCTTTACATTTCTAAGAACGGACAATTTTATATTTTTATATTAAGAAAAGACGAAAACTTACAGGTTGTGACCGTATTCCTCCAATAATATTATCTGCTCAAGAAATATCGTTGTTAATCTACGATGAAAGGATAAAAAGGATTACGAGAAATTGTACGAAGCAGCAGATTTACTCGAGCAAGAAGATATTGAGCTAGGAAGAAATCTTGAGATATTATATATCATTATGTTACGCAAAAGCTTACGGAACTGCGGCGATTTTATCTGTGTGAATGATTTGATTAATCGTCCGAATGAAGAATAGAGCTTTTCGCCGACGAATTCAATACAGTATACACGTATACATGTTACATTGTATATCTGGATCTGGAATATAACTGCACAATGACAGGCCATTGTGCGATGTGATTCACGAATGCGCGGTAGAAATGTTAAAAATGATACCTTATTAAAACCGTGGCATAAATATGTAGAACATAAACATATATTTATGAAAGAATGTCAGGGTTCGTGATTTGTCTCCGTTTACGGGTCACGTATAAAAAGAGTAAGAAAGTTTATCTTTCTCTTCGGAGCAAGCTCTAGTATTTAAAACGGAGAAAGCTATAAAGTGAGCGGTGATCCGAACGGTGATGTTTCTGTGAGTAAATCACCAAAGGACGACGGCGAGAACATTCCTCAGATAGAGGATGTCAGAACGGAACCGGGTGCAGGGAAAGTGGAATCCAAATCGAGCAAAACGAAAAAGAAGACGAAGTCAAAGAGGAAGAGGCACAATGCGAAGAATCCAAACAGAAGAGGGTACAGAGAGATGGTACAGAGGAGGTCAAGACTAAGGAAGACATACCAGAGATAGAGTACAGGAGATTCCAAGCATAAATGACTTGGAGTCTATATGCACCGCCAATTTGTTAGAGTCTTTGAGGTATTTAAGCTGATGGAGCCAGAACCGAGTCATTGATAATTTTTGAATTATCAGCGATCCAAAATAAAAATCTTTTTGCGAGCTCCAGAAATAAAGAAAATGATTTTACCATTCATGTTTAATTGATTATACTAGACATCACAGACGCGCTATTTAGCTTTAATATTATACTATTACTATTACACTATTTCACTATTCCTTTGATACACAAAACTGTCGAAATATGTGATGACAAATGCTCGCACGAAGTAAACGCAATGAGAGAATCAATCGCGAAAAAGCGTCAACAACAAAACCTTTTTAAGACATGGCTTTTTAATGAATGGCTAGTATATGTATTTGCGTGAAATGCCTATTTTATAAAGTAAAATATAGATACACATTTTTATTTCACGCATAATTATACAAAGACATTTAATGTCAAAAATTAACAAGTTGAAATAAACAAGTTGTGAAGTTTTTCTAATAAAATTTTCTAATTCGACCACCTTCTATAATTTCTGACTTAAAATGTCTTTAATTCAATGATAATGACGTATGTACATTGCACGTACATAGAATTAATAATCTATTAACTGTAATCAATGGCGCAACATGCGTTTTGCAACTTGCAAGCAGAGCAAGGACAGCATTGTGGTGCCTAAGATCTTATGAATTTCACCACATCAAAGGATCTATTCAAGGCGATGTAATTATTGCTAAAGGGCAGAGAATTGCTAAAGGACAGACGAAGATCTAAAACCGATTTTAATGACCTGCAAACGGTGAACGGTACAAAAACAATTGTTATGATTTAATACCTTCGATGCACTAATTAAGATCAACGATCGTATTAGAAAATATAGACATTTCTTTCCACATATTATACGCGGAAATGTCAGAAGAGTACACAAGGATAATTGGAATCACTATACAGGTAAAAGTATTACTCTCATCCTTTTTCAAATTATATGTGATTTCTTCGAGGATTTCTTTCTTGGGCATTTCTCCGTGATATTAAAAGAGATAACGCTTATTTTATGTATTATACATTTTTATATTTTGTATATCTTTTAATAAAATAATAAAATATTATACGATGCAAATCTTGTGTGATTTAAAAATCGAGAATTTCTATACGCAATCTCCATTTACCTTGCTATTTACTTAAATAAATCTATTGTTCTTCCAAATTTCTGTAATTTGTTTAAATTGCAAACTGTGAGTGACTTAGATTTTAATGATGAGAATAACTTTTGCATCGTGTATTGACATCATATTACCTAATGTGAAGCGGATGAGTTCGAACAAGAGCAGGAAATTGCCGCGCACGAAGTTCGTTCGTGCTCGCTTATAGCTTAGAGGGTTATATTAATCAAATTTCGCAGTTCGAACTCACTTCAAACTTGTACCGCACTTCCACGTTGCGATAATGAGATCGCGAAAACAAGTCGACCGGAGCCGTTATTGCGTGCGACGCCTATTTTATTGCTTATCGAAAATTCTTCTCGATATTATATCGTAAAAAAGTTTACCCCGAAATATATATATGTCTAAAAATTAATAATGAGTAGCGAAACACGGATTATAAAAGAGTCGGATCCAATCAAGTTAAAAAAAAAAATCCCGATGGTCCTGAAGTAGACGTTTATATTCCGACATAACTTTGAGACAATAAAATGCTTTACTCATTGAACACTTGAGATACGATAAGATAGTAATTCTTCCTTCACAGGAATATAAATGTACTACTTCATACTTCAGGATCGCCGGATGTTCTTGCGGTTCGATCGAGCTCGACGTTTCTGAAATATTCTTCACGAGCAATTGCCCCGTAATAATTCACGAACTTGCTTTCGCGAGTTTTAGTAAACACCCACCCGTGAAACCCAAGTCCCGCTAACGTGGATCGATGGCTATCGGGTGTGATCGACATGCTCTCATTTCACAGACGTATAATTTCGCCGCAGCATCGTATGCATCGATCTGTATGCGATGTACGTAGGCGTTCATTCTTCTTTCGCGACATTTAAATTGTAGGTAAATCGAAGCTCGTGCCATCACACTGAGAAACCCATTTCGTTGAATCAACTAAATCCTTGTTTGTATATGGGCAAACAAATTCTTTAGTTAATATAACAAAAATTTGGTTCACATAACAAAAAATTTAGTTATGCTGAAAATTTTTTGTTATTTGAACCAAATTTGTTGTTATGTGAACCAAATTTTTGTTATATTAACTAAAGAATTTAATTTGTTTGTCCATATCCAAACAAGGATTTAGTTGATTCAACGAAATAGGTTCCTAGTGCACGAACGACGGCGACAGTAAAAAAAACTCTGGTAAATCGCCGACGAGAGCTCGGTTTCGCTCGCGAAAGAAAAGAGAGAAAGAAAATATACAGAGGGAAAAATAAAGGAGAAAAAAAGAAAGAGGAAAAGCGAAAAATACGACACCGGTTAACGTATAAACTCGCGGCGTATATACCGCATGGCGTGTATATCAATGTGTTATATCAAGAACGCGGACGGGCCCGCTTCTCGAGCGCGTTCGGATATACCCCGGGTGATATATTTTACACGCAATATGTCTATCTCGTGACGCGATCGACCGCGATAAATTTTTCACGGAGACACTTTTCGACGTTTCCGGCGCTATCGGCAGCCTCGTTTTCGCGGGGCAATAAGAAAATTACAATAGTACGTTGTAATTCGCTAATGCGCGGCGCAGCGCGTAACGCGCGCGAGCTACTGCAATGGCAATTTCGAGTGTGTTCCAAATAATCTCTTGACGTAAGCAGAGGCCATATCCCATTTCTCTATCCGGGAGATCCCGATGTACGTAATACGTAATAAAGCGCAAGGAAAATAATTTCATCAGGCTAATTGAAGTTTGATAATACTGTTTTAAAAACAAAAAAATTATTAAATGTATTTTATCACTATTTTATTTTACATATATAAATTGGCGAAAAGCTTTTCTTAACTTTCAATTGTTTATTCGAATGTTTATAACTCAAAAGCTACCCTTTCACTGAAGAAAAATTAGTTTAATTTTAACAAAAATCTCTGAAATTCGGCAATTTATTTTGAAATCATCGCATTATCGGTTCCATCACTGTCAAGCATTTTCTCAAAATTTCTCCTCTTTACTTGAATAAGAGACATTTGTTTACTGTAACTTCTTCGCACACACGCTGCGTCGTTTAATTAAATTTAATCACTCAATTACAATTTTCTGAAAGTCCAAGTTTCTCGTTCAAGATTGAAGTGAGAGTAAAACTTTGAGATAAATGACTTTTTTATAGAATTAAGGGATTAATTTGGTGACACGACGTGGTCGCGTTTCTTCGTACCAAAATAATCCCTTAATTCTATAAAAGTCGTTCATAAATTTCTCTCAAAGTTCTCTCTTCAATCGAGATCTCACACAAGTGTCACGTGTGTTATAATATGTCACGTGTGCTATTGTCGCTATTGTACGAATTACGTGCGCTAGCGTGACGGATACAACACTTGTGAACGCGAACGGCAAGTGATAGCTGCGGTTTAATTAAAACGTGCTACATTGCGGTGTACACACAGTAGCGAAAACATTCACGAAATTGTTTCGTGTCAGATATGGGGAAAAGAAAAGATATACGCCTCGTCTTTGTTACAACGTATACACGCGACAGTAGATCAAAATATATTAGTAGCCCACCGCTTGTTTTTCATATTCACAAGTGCTTCGCTATTATTTATCGATCAAGGAAGAGAGAAGATGGTGTAAGTTTTTATTAAATATATTAGTATAACGAAATGCTTGATAGTACAATTTAAAGATTTGAAAAATTTATTTATATCTATATATTATATCTTGTATTTTATTTGTTCTTGAAATCTTCTTTATTATTGTAGCCATATGTTACCATTTTTTTATAACTTTTAATTTTTAAACTTTTGCCAAACAATTTTATATCTTTAAAATTAGCACCATCGGTAGTCTATTATGCAGTTTCTTCTTTCTCGTGATTGCATACTTCTGTATTCATTTCAAGTAATTTTAGTTTTATAATGATACGCGTGTTACATAAAAATACTATAAATATAATAATATTTCTATATATTGTACAAATAAAAACGTTTTCTTTTATTAACTCAATTTTCCCAATCATCTTTACCACGCGAATCAATCCGTATAATCGGATTAAATCTATCATAACCTGATAAATTATAGTATATTTGTTTCAATTTATTTTATATTATCGTTAAATAAATTCATACAAATACAGGAACATAGAGATATTTCTAAATCAAACAGAAAGATTTGAAAGAAATCGGAGAAACTGCACCGTAAACAGCGAAGCCAGGCAAATGGAACTAAACTAATCTCAAGAATGTACGATTCTCGATAATAAGAAGTATGTACTTTCGCACAAGAAGTATGGACTTAAATTCAATAGAAACGAGCGCGTTTATACGAATTCCTGATTTTATTGTGGTCGCTTTGAATTCGCTTCCCATACAGCACAGATTGTTGCAGTCGTTGCAGAAAGCTTACAGAAAGGTTTCAAATGATTTGGAACCTTTCTGGAAGCTTTCTGCAACAATCTGTGCTGTGTGGGTTATTTCGCTGCATTTTTCATTACAGATATAACAATCGACGCGATAAAAATCACGAAATTTTCATGTGAATTTGTTCAGTCACTTATAATATTTATATTATTGTCAATTATTTAATGCAGACATTCTGTATATTATGGCCTTTAATTTATTTCTGAGCATTTGTGTTGCGATTTTTACTTAAGATCTGTTTTTCAATTTTACGCGTGTCCGCCTCATTTTTCCGAATACAATTAAGTGTATCTTTTTCCCTTGCAGATTTCGCGCTCGAATAATATTCAATTGCGTTTTACAGTCACAAACTGATGCAAAGCAACTGCAAATTTGGAGTTCTCGGTCTCTTTGATAAATCAGTCGACAATCAAATAGTTTCTCGTCGCCGGATAGAAAGACAAGAACAAGACAGAAACGAGCAGAAATGAGAAAATTAGATGCGCGTTGCTATTTGCGAAGCGGCTAATAAATCTCATTTACCCTTTCCTATTCTCTCCCTATTATTTCCTCTGTCTATATTCGCTCGGATGTTAAGCGAAACTCAATGCTGTGCAGTAATCCTCAAATCCATTCATTTATCATATGATATAATGAATTAATGTATTAATGTTTTCATTTAAATGGCATCCCTGCAGTATAATATTAATATTAATGAAAATGAATGAATTATTTCGGATAGGTCTTAAACGTAGCGTGAATTTCGCGTGGCAGAGAATTTTGAAAGAGATAAAACATCACTTCTCGATTTTAACTAACGAGCGAACAGCATTTTTGCTCGTATATCTCTTTTCATATGTCTCTTCTCGTATATCTCTCTTAATTTAATTACGAACGGTATCCTCGTCGTCAGTAATATTCTGATTTGACCTTTAAAATATCAATTGCAACGACAACTTATTACAGAATTGACAGAGAAACAGATTGTCCTAATCCAAGATAATTATTTTAGACAGTGTCGGTGAGTATCAGCATTTTGACGCTGACTTTCATATCGATCGACCGGTGGTACGCTATATGCTTCCCATTGAGATTCAAGTCTACGACAACCCGAGCGAAAACCGCTATTATAGTGATCTGGGTGATATCGCTACTTTTTGGTAAGCACACATTATCACACACAAATATTTTAATAAGCGACGAATTATTTTGCTTTTTTAAATAAATATAGTCAATAGAAAGTTAATATCTTATCGCTATATATCAACTGACGCATTTTTCCAGTATGCCTATCCAAGAATCGATGGAACGTAAACGATGCTTTGTTTATTCGTTCATAACTCGCCAAACAATTCGCTTTCCACTTTTAACGTGAAACTTGTTATGATGACTCGGGTGTGTTCTAGCTCGGAAAAAAATAATTATCTGACTTTCACAGAATGTGTTTACTTCGCATCAATTCTGGAACGCAGTATACTAAAAATACTCCAACGATATATATTTCAACACTATATATATCATTCCGTAGAATTCTAACGTTGCTCTCTCTAAAAATTTATTTATGAAGCGTCATAAATTTTATTTTTAAGATTTTGTTGCACGCGATATAAAATCGATGTATTTGCTCGCATTAATTTTTTCTTACGACGGTTGCCGAAAGGAAATTCGCTTGCAAGTGAGGCAAAAGTACAATTTTATTAATATTCTATCCCTTTTGACCAGACATTCCAGAATTACTGGTGTTACACACGGTGCCGTCACACAGTAGAGTGCAGACTGTATTATTCACGCAGTGTGTTTGGTCGTGGAGCCGAGAAAGTCAAACTACCTTCACAGTTGTCAAGTTGATCTTTCTGTACACGATGCCGTTGCTTTTTATGAGCGTGGCGTACTGGCAGATTGTGCGCGTTCTTTGGAGAAGTGATATTCCAGGACATAATTGTAAGGAAGATTTTATTTTAATAATTATATATATACTCGTTACTCATAATATAATTAACCAATTTTAAATAATATAATACATTTTTTCATATTTATTAAAAATTATTCCTTTTGATTCCGTTTCTTTAGAACTCTTACCGAATAATAGCGATCTATATTGTACCCATTAAAGTAATTTTTTAACTTTTCGATACTAATAGGAAACATATATCTCAAGAAACGCTTGAAAAGTTCTCCTAAGAACTTAAATCTTATTGCGAAAAGAAAAAGTAAAGAATAAAAATTTATCTTTTCCATCGATATTGGAACGTATAAAGTTAAATCATTTGATATTAGAACATAAAATGTCTGATAACGTTTTTATAACAGTTCAAAAAAAATTTATGGAAAGATATTTGTTTCGAATAGACAATAAAGAACATATGCGAGCGCTCTCCGAATGCGTAAAAATTTATAGGACGTTTCATCGAAAATTATGAGGGAAAACCTTTCTTTTTGCTTTTCGCAGGGATCCGACAATGATGTGTTACCTACTACATCAGCAATGTATATAATTCGCTGAAAAAATCTACAGAGTTTCACGCGCGATAAATGACACGTGTACGTCGATATAAATTTCCCATACAAGTCCAATATTCTCGCCATTTCATCTCCCATGACAAAACTCCGATCCTGTATCCAATTAAAATTGGAAACGTTATATCCAGATTATAATATAAGCCGCTTATTTTCCAAGGCGATGTAAATCGCGTTTCGAAATAAAATGTCTCAATTATCTGATCTAAACGAGTGGAATGGCTCGTCAATATTGTGCTGTATTTCAAAACGACTGAACTACAGGGGAAGAAAACAAACCGAAACAAAACAAAAATAGTAAATATAATTATAGCAATAAAAGTTCAACAATTTATATGAATTAAAAACATTCATATTACGCGTGAAGACTAATAAAATATATTGACTTGAACGTTATATTAGTTTTTTTATTTTGCTTTTTTATTTCAAGCAAAAGAGTTTCCAATAAATTTTTATCATCGACTTATTTACACTTTATTCGTTTTAAAATACACGAAACGTTACTCTTTCAAAACAAAAGATATTTTGTTTCGATTTGCACGAAATAAATTAAAAATAAAATTTTGAAAATAAAGTTTGATATAAAATCATCAATTAACTAATCATTTTGTGCCAATTTTTACAGTGTCTACCAGAGTCTGTCGTTCAACTGAGATTCCACTGTCCGGGGGTGGAAATCCGGAGGGTCAATTGAGATCTCGGCGGAAAGCGGCGAAGATGTTAGTTGCCGTAGTCATCACATTCGCGATATGTTTCTTTCCAGTGCATTTGCTCTCTATTCTAAGGTATGTTACGCGACATTAATGTGCCATTCTAGTATAGTATATTATCGTAACAGTGCAGTGTACGTTTAACACGTGCACATTGATTTTTGTTGTTTTCTTGCATGAAAATATTTCAAGCGCAGTGTAGTGAAATATTCAATTTCAATATTGCGATGTTATTTGATGGCGACCATCCCCGATATCGATGTCAAACGACAAAGGAAAAGAAACATTATTACTGTGTCAGAGTTATGTTTACATATGACACGACAAACGTATGTTCCGTATGTGTAATATGTTACGTTCTATATCAATTTTATTAAATCTGTGCAAAAAGCTATCAAACATTATTAGAACAATTACTATATTACGAAATTAAAAATAGAGCTAAAAAAATAAAAAAAATAGCACCTTTTGTTAACTTTTGAATACATTTTTTATCTCATAAAATTCCACTTAAATCAATTTCATAAAAATAGTTATTACATAAAATACGGACATAAAGTACATGTATAATGGTCGGGAATTTATAATATTTCCAATTTTCCGGAACACCAGGTGTTCCACCAGCACTTTTTTCCAATAAACTATAAATTAGTTTCGTGCCATACTCGTAATAATATTTCTTGTTCTTTTATCACAATTAATCTGTATAAGCGTTCTCATTTTTTATTCATAAATTCTGTCGTACTCTAAAACCGATTTTATGGCGAGAATATAATTTTTGCTTCAAATTTCAATATCAGGTTTCAATATAATATCAATCTATTTCAATTAAAATAAATCTATTCAATCAAGTCAACACGTATTCAATTAAAATAAATATATTTCATATTAAATGTAAAATAAATTTTATTTTCAAAAACTTAACCTTCTATTCTCAATCATTCATAACTTAAATCTATGGCCATTGAATTTTTTTTTTTTGTTAACAAGTGACTTTAAATTAATCAAAGTCCACGAGTAAAAAAATTCTTGCACTAACAAAAGATCTAAATCTAAATCATCCTTTATAAAGAAGAGTAAAATAACGTTAGATAGATGAGTTAAAACGAATGCTATTTTATCTTGAGAACTAGGAAAAGTCGATAGTAAAATTTGACAGTTGAACACTTTATACAAGTTGCTAAATGTATGAAAACAATATTAGTACTACCATAGTCGTTTCATATGTAAAATTATTATTGACGTAATAATAAAGCAATCTTTGCTTTGACAAACGTTCGACGACAATACCAAAAATTTATATATTACCATAATCGCCTGTAATCATTGTGAATGTATTGTTTTAGATGCACCATGGAATTACCGTCGAATCAATGGACGATCGCCATTAGCCTGATCGCCCATTGGCTTTGTTATTTCAACAGCGCGGTGAATCCTGTCATCTATAATTTTATGAGTGGTAAGGATTCGTGGAGAGATACTGACACGACGCTTTTAACGTCTAATAATGCCTAACGTTACGTTTCTCGAATGCCGTCATGTTGAAAAAAAATTTTCTATCCGGCCGGATTTATTCCGGAATGTCCCGCGTATACAGATATGCCGGTAATATTTTCCGGATACAGAGGCATATATAAAATTACCGGAATGTACGTAGTGACTTCTATTAAAATGCATGACGTGTCCGAGATACGCAATGCTCGCCTACCGCTGTTTCGGCTGCTGCTTATTTACCGCCGCGTAACTAGTCTGTTCCTCATGCTGAATAACCTCCCACGACAACGGCTGCCAAAAAAATCTCATTTCACTTTTTCCCGCTTCCGTATAAAAAAAGGGGAGTCTCCGTCGGGCTTTAAATAAACTCGTGCAAATAACAACGAACGCAACGTTGAAAACAAGTCGTTTATAAACGCTTTATTGTATATATGTATAAATTTGAGAGAATTGAATTCTTAATTAAGATCGAAAGATTTTTATCATCGTTTACTGAGAGAAAGAAGCACGGAAGAACGGGCGCGAAAAAAGTACAAATATTTCTGTAAATTCCCTCATCAACATTTTTTTTTTAATAACAGAAAAAGTTGTGTAATTCTCTTTCTGCAATTGTAAAGCTTGAAACCTTCTAATTTCGAAGATTAGCAATTTAATTTTATTTACATTATAAGCTTTTGTCCTTTCGGCTAGATTCTATACGATGATTATAGTAACCCTTTATCTAAACCGTACAGGTCCATTAAATCTGTATGCGTTTCCGTGAGAATACGTGTACCAAACTAATTAAATACCTTTTACCATGATATTTTGTATGCACAAAGTATCATGTAGTCATCGCATCATATTTCAATAGTGTATTCTGGAGCTTAATTAAAATAGATGATCCTAATACGAACTGTAAACCCGTTAAAATCCATAATTACGCAACACGCGCATCAACCTATCATGTTATTGATATCCATTTTCATATTATGCATCAATTTTCTGCTCAGTTGATTGTCAACGATATCTGAAGGCGATATTGTTATGACACGATCACTATCGTTATTAATCGAAACCTATGTTAATAATCGAAAACGACTATTTTAATTTCATTTCCGTAATATTCTTTTCGCTCATAAATCGGGCTAAATTCACGGGCGATTTAACTTGTAAATAAATTACCAAATCAACAATCACTTATAATTAACTCGTTACTCAAAGACAATCAAGTATTTTTATTATACAAAGTACAGAAACAGTATTAAATTAAATGTAAAATGGTATTTTACTAAATTGGGCTTGAAAATCGATCATTTTTGTCACGTCTCTGCCACTTTTCATTTTTTACATATAATACAGTACATCGATATGTTCGTCTCTTTTTTATGTATATTTTTACATAGATAATAAATATGACGTTTTTCATTAACTGTCTTAAAATATTAAATATTGTATGATTGATATACTCTCGCGAAATGGAATTTATAAAATAAATATTAAATTTGAAATGTAATCTGCTAAATATATTATACGTATATAAACGTGATTTTTTTAAATTAAAATAAATTTTATTTTCTACTGAACTCAGAATTTTTATATCACGTAAATTCCAATATTTCTGACTCTAAAAACAAAACTAACGCTAAGTATTATTTGCATTATTTACAACAAGCATTAATTTACGGCCGATTGATGTGACATTAGGTATTTTACATAAGAAATGAAAGCGTTACAGAATAATAACGTGATAAAAGTATTGAATTGCAAACAGCCAGGCTCACATAAAATGGAAGATACTTCAGTTACTAGCCTATAACTGTCCAAAACTTCGCGATTGATTAAATTCAATAAGAGATAACACAAAATGCAAAACGACAGCAATACTTTTCGCACAATCAGTTTTACTGTCAATACGAAGTTTTCATATTTTTGATATACGTTTTTGTGAACTTTCACATTTTAACGCAAACATTTCGTTATTATATTGTCAATACGATATCGAATTTAATTCTGACACGATTGAAAATTATTTCAGTACAAGTACTTTAATATAACATTACATAACTTACTCTTGCTACGGTCAACGTGACGCTACAAATGCTTCGAAGCATTCCTCTTCTCTTTTCTTTCAATGAAGAAAGAAAGAGAAGAATAACGCTCCAAAGCATTTGTAGCGTCACGTTGACCGTAGCCTTTATGAGCCAATTTTCTTAGAATATTCTTTTGTTTCGAAGTATATTTATTGGATATTATATCTTGTATTATTTTATTTTGTTTCAAGTATTAGATATTAATAAATATGGATGGACAGATTAGAAAAGATTAAAATGAAATTAACGCATATAAAAATAAATGCGTTTTTAATAATCGTTAGCGCATGTTTTTCTTTCATAAAAATTGTGCGTTGCGTGAAATATTCATCTTTTTATTCACGCTCGTGATATATTCACATTGAAAAGATTTTTATTTTCTCTTGCGCCTCTTTTTATAATATTTAACTCTAAAACGAGATATAAAGAGACAAAATGCAAATTTTACATATTATTAAAAAATATTTGATAAAAAGAAAGAAAAAACAAAAAGCAATTATCTAAATGTTAATGATATTTTCCTACCGCATTTTATAAAATTTATCTTTATTTCACACATAATACAATATGTAAATATCCTCTTCTACGTCATTTATAAAATGTAGACACTATAAAGATAATTAAAATAATAAAATTATGGTTGCGATAATAGCTCTACATTCTAAAAATTTCAGTGTTTTTCTTATTACGATTTTCTCTTATCTCTTTCTCTTTTATATTTTTCATTATTTATCTAAGCAATAATTTCAAAAATTTAATTAATCAGAAAATATTTAACATTAAAATGGCCCAATAACATTATTAATATCACATTTTTATAGTTCTTAATTGTTTCTTGAAAATCTTGTAAATAAAATATTTGATATGTCTTTGTCAAATTGAAGATGATTCTTTTATCGCAAAAATCTCCGTCACTCAAATCGCTAATACATCGACGATCAATAAATTATACATATTCCACAATTAACTATTAATTTTAATTTGTCTCGGCCCATCCATTTTAAGGCAATGGAGAGATGTCATATTTATACAAAAATATTATATAACAATATATCAATTATTATCTCTCTCTCTTTCTCTCTCTCTCTCAATCTTTCTTTTAACATTTTTGATTATTTCAAATTTAACCTTTTCAATTTAACTATGAGAAAATTAAATGTCAGTTCGAACTGTTTATGTACTTTAACGAATAACACCGATCCATTATCTCAAATTAATATAAAAATTATCTGCCACTCACCGATGTGATGATGTGAAGCGGCGGAGTTGCAGCACAATTACGTTAACTGTAAAATACAAATATATTCGTATTACAACAATGGTACAAAATTAATATTTAAAAATAATTAATGCACGCGTTGAACTCTTTTCTCTTTTTCAAATAGAGATAACAGAACAATTATACAAATTACGAATGGTAATTAATTTCGCGCAAATAACGATAAGTGACATTATTTATTATACATTACTCACCCCATGGTTGCTCCGCCGTTGCTCGATGCCTCTCCTAGGCCTCCTCCTCCTCCTCCTCCTCTCAAGTTGTCGAAGTCCGTTACACTCACACAACCTGCAGTCGCGAGAACATGCGGTTAATTGCAGCCGATCATAGTCCCGAATCTCGGTGTGACGCGCGCTTATATCGTGACGAAAAATCGCAACGCAAAAATCGTGCAATCGCGCAAAGCCGCGGGCGCGGAGAGTCAACGATGAATCTCGTACCGCAGAGGGAATTCGCGAAAATTAATCCGCAGTCAATTTTCCCAGTGCCGCGATAACCTGTTGCTTTTAGCTATTTCCACGTATAACAATTAATGTCGAATATTACGTGAACGCTCGCCCTTTGGGCAAATTATCATCTCGAATTAACGGAAATCCCCGCGCGCGAGTTACAATAAAAAGCAAATATCTTCGATATGAATTATTCGAGAACGTAGCTTCGCGCGGTATGGCCGCCCGAATAATTTCCGCCGGATAAATCTCTATCTATACACGCTTCAACGAGCTATTAGTTGTGCCAGTTGATTAATTCGCGATATCGCGAGGGGAGGCTGAGGATCAATAGTCGCACGGCGCGATCGCGTTTTGCGCCTCGTGATACCTCCCGCGACAGTATTTCATGAGCGAATGACCCGCGGAGCGGCTCGAGCCGCTGCCTACCTCGAGTCTCACCTTGCGAATGATAACGGCCGAGCGACCTCAGATAAACACCGCGCGCAGCGCAAAAAAAAAACAATCGCTGTAGGCGTCGCGCGCCACTCTTATTGTCATCTACGAAATATCTTTCAGAAAATATTATACACGCCGAATATATTATGTCTCTTGCGTACTCAAGTGCCGATCAATTATTCGGTAAGCGGTCGACGTGTCGCGCGGCTCTCCATTTATTTGAAGGATTCGCGTATTATTCCGCAATTACCCCTCGATCCATACGTGTTTAAATTCAAAATGTGATGTATCCTGTTAATGTTGATCGTTATAAAGAAATAATCGTCATCTGCGAATATTACGAGATGATTACGATTGCCTTTCGTCGCCTTGATTTCTATGTCGAATAATTAAATCGCGTTTCAAACTGAATCAAGGATCACGGATTGTTTTGCGTTCCGTTTTATCGATCCATTATTGTATACGTAATTGTTTTATCGTTTCTTTTATTAAGAATTTATATAGTTGATTAATTACGCCATTTATACAAATTATTTAATCTGATATTTGTTTGAAGAATATCATATCTTTATCTTTATCAGAAAATATATTTACGTAAATTTATTTATCGTTGTTACTTCTCTTGGAAAGTTTTAAGAAAAATGAGATTTTTAATAACTCGAGAAAATAAAAAGTATGAGACTTATTTTCTCGACTTATTAAAATTTTACTATTATCGAAATGCAAAACACAGAGATAAGTTTTATTCTTCAAATTTTGATTTATCTCGTTAGATTTGATAATTAATTCGACTTTTTAGTTTGGAGTAAAAGAGGAATCAAATAATTTTTACGTGTAACACAAGTTGAGGGGTAAAAACCATATAGTGGTGTAAGTCAAATATTGAAGAATTGCCGAGTGATCAATCTACCAATAACACATGTGCGTTTCGTATTTATTTACACATAAAAAATAAAAAATAGAATCAGTTGAGCAGTAAAAAACGGCTCAATGGTGCAAAATCAGTCACCTAACAACCCAGTGAACACAATGCAACATGTAACGTACAGGTTAGTTGTAATTTCATTGTGTTCACTGGGAAATCGATATGTATTAAATATATAATTTTATGTGATATCTCGTTGCTCCTATTGTTAGGGTAAAGAGAGGCTATTTGGGTCAGTTAAAAAAAAATCGGACAAAAAATTTTCGAGACCGAGAGAGCTTTCCAATTTTCAGGAAAGAGAAGAGCTTTGAGTCTTGGGCTTTTTGGCTTTATGGGGCTTTTAATTTCGAAAAATTTTATTCAATTTTTTTTAACTGGCTTAAAACAGACGCTCCTTACCTTACTTGAAAATTATATCTTAAAAATTATGGCAATTTTAATATTTTTCTATTAGAATTTTCTACTTGATTAATCTCCAGAATAAGCTATTGAACTATTGTACAAATGTTTGTGAAGCACGTGTGCGTTGTGACGAAATTATATCTATTAAAAATTTCGGGAGTACGTTAGAGGAATTCGGAGGATTAGGGGAAAAAAAGAGAGGAGAAAATATTTCGTGTGAAAAAGACGGGCAAACGGATTTAGTGGACCCCAGGCGGCGCGGTTTTACGAATTTTACGAGAGGATTAAACGCGGAACTCGATTAAGCGAGACTGCGTCGCGTTGATTGTTCGCCGGCCGGCCGGAGTATATCCCGCTTAAAAATCACACATTCCGCTCCCCTGCTAGCCCCTAGAAAATCACTCGGTGCTCTATACTTTGCAGGTAAGTTCCGGCGGGAGTTCCGCCGTAATTGTCGGGAATGCCGCACGCCGAGCATGGAGCGGGCGACGATACGTCGCGGTCGGCACGCGGTGCCGAGCAGCGAAGATTATACGAGGGGATGCCGCACGAGCATGCGAAATCGGCTGTTTTGACGGCGCGCGACGATACGCGGCGGGGTACCGTGGAAAGTGACGAAAATGCATCTCGACCACGCGGCGCGGGCGGCGCCTACGCCTGACGTGCGAGCGAGCGTCGTGGCCGCCGAGACGGCGTTTAACGGCGGGACGGACTCGGATATCGGCGGCGCTCGTGCTTAGACCGATCGCGCTTTAGGGGCGAGGCGACAAAGGGTGAGGCCACAAAGGGTGAGCCGTAAAGCACGTACGATACTATTTGACCACCACCCTTCCCTCCCCCGCCCCCCGACCCCCGATCCATTGCAGTGAACATGTGACACGGAGCCGCGCTATTGAAATCTTATTGAAATCTCGCTGCTAAAGCTTAACGAGACTGTCAAAAAGATAACAAGGAAACTTGAATCGCTCGAGAACGTCGGTGACATCGAAATAATGACGTTATTTCGGGTTTAGCTATATACTTATTCATTATTTATTGCATTATATTAAATGGAACAAGCACGAGACACTATATATTTCACAAAATCCTCTTTTCAGAAGGTAATAGAAAGGTAGATTTATTTCTTTGTACTGAGATTGCTTGTTATAAAGCTGCGTTCCGATATTTATTGGCAGTACTAAAAATCTATAGTGTATGCGACGTAAACTATAGATTTTCAGTACTGGCAGTGAATATCGGAAGGCAGCCTGTATCGAACGTATAATTTTTCGCCAAGGGCGATTAAGAAATATCCACTTGCAGTAGCGAAAGCGCAGAAAGTAACGAAAATAACGCAAGTAGATTGTCGAACGTTGACTTACCCGAGGATGATCGGGTGCGCTCCGATGAAACGATAACAGGGCGAAGAGGATTCCAATCGAGATTTCTCCGGGCCCTCAGATATATCGGATCGCCGATACTGAAAGTCACAATATTAACGTGTCACGTTAGCGATTGTATAATTACTATAATTTATCAGACAATAAGCCGTATATATAATTTGTCAGTCGCAATTATATAAAGACGAACGACTGAGCACTGGTGCCGTTAGGTATAAATTTTTGGAGGGGACTTTGGAAACTAAACAAAAAAAACTAAATAAATAAATACATGGAGAAAGAATAAAAAGAAGTACAGAGTTTAAAGTTTTCAAGTTACACATGTAAATATTATTTTAATTTATTTGAAATTATCACATTTGTGTGCATATTGAGGGAACGCGTCCTCCCCGCCTCGTCTCCCCCGCTAACGGCGCCAACGGTCAGCATTTTCCGCGATCTCAGAGATCCGAACGAACGAGCGCGAACGAACGCGATGCGAAGCAAAAGTAGCAAGCTCGTCGAAGCAGGTCGTTCGTTCACGTTTGTGCGTGCTCGTTCGCATATCTAGTTCAACATGAAATCGAGTGTGTACAACGACACACTCGTCCGCCATTTAGAAAGAAGAGAGATTCGCAAAAGCGAAACAAGTCCGGAAATCCGCGGCTGAGGCGAGCGGAGCCGCTATTTTGCGCATACGCGTAGTTTCGAAGTCGAGTCGCATTTTTTGGATGGAAAATCGGCGAGTCGTTGCAAGAAGATAAAATCGATAAGACGACGATACCTGACGCTAATCGTGCTCCGGCGAGAAGATACAAATGTACTCGGGGTGCGACTCTGATCGCTTCCATCTTCCTCCCCGCTGACCGGCGTCGCGTACCGGAGCGCGGAGAAGCGTCCCGATAGCCCGAAATCGCGAAATCCGACTCGCGTTATTACGACGCGTATTATAGCGTTTTTCATTGGCAGAACTGGTGCGCACTCAGTGCACATTAAGGCCGTTGTACACTGATTTAATCTCTAATATTTAAAGTAAAATGCAAATATTTCGACTGATAAAATACCCAGTACATATTTTACCAAATAGTGCAATAAAGAATATTGAGCATTTCATGATTTAACCCGTTTATATTAAACATACACATTACGTTGATTTGTGTACAACGGCTTTAATGTGCACTGAGTGCGCACCAGTTCTGCCAAAGAAAAACGCTATTACTTTAACTTATACGACGATTCACGCGCGCGGGACTTCGAAAGGCGATTATTCTCGACGCGCGAGACACGATCGCTCTCGCGTGACAAAAGTAGCGCGAGCTAGGAAGTAGCCGAACGTTTGGAACGCGATTCCTTCCGCGAAGAGCGATTATCGCGACGCCAGCCGAAAACTGGCGGAGATTTGAAATCTTCGGGCCGCCGTAGCGACGAGCCAATCGCGACGGCCGGACGCGATGTGACGTAAGCGAGTCCCGGCGGATATCGAGAATCTCTCTGCCTCTCCGTGACGAGCCAATCAGGCGGCGCGGATATTTCCGCTTTCGGCGGTGGTTGCGTTTGCTGCACCCGGGGGGCGGGGGGGCCTGTTACGTATCTTTTCACGAGATGAAAATGCGAAAACTGAACAGATTTACTAGATTTCGACCAATGAAATTATAGATACTCTAGTAAATTCTCTCACTTTTCGCATTTTCACGACCTCGTGAAAAGATACGTAATCTAGGTCCCCTCTGACGCGAATCAAAAGTGCACAGTGGCACACATTAAGCTCGTATCAGATCGAGCGGCGATTAAGGTCGAGCCAGACAAAAATTGATTGGTCCGTATATTACATGTGCATAACGAAATGGACCAATCCATTTCCTTATGCAAATGCTTATGCACCTATATGCAAGTTCGTCTGGATAGGCCTTAAGGGCTCTGTCACACGTAGACTTCGAGCTACCTGATTGGCTGAATTCCAGCTGATTCGCTCCGGTTCGCTATAATAAGATTAAATTAAAGAATGATCGTAACGGAATGAATAAATTTAAAATTAGCCAATTAGCGATAAAATTTCGATCAGAATCCGTTCCGGAAAGCTCCATAAAGGTTTAGGCCCAGTTTTACAAGTGTCGGTTAACTTTTAACCTTAAATTAGAGGGAGACGTTAGAAGGAGACGAAGAGTGAATTAATCTAAGATTAAAAGTTAACCGATACTTGTGAAACTGGGCCTAGAAATCTATTCTGCAAACGCCATTACGTCATTATGTACTTTGCGCAAATATAATATATATGTAACAAAACACACAAACACACACACGCGCACACACACACACACACACATACACAAGAACGTAATCGGAGCAGCAAAATAACGACATACCTGGCAATAATCGCGTGTCTGTCTTGATGCACCTCGATGCACCTTCGCACCTCGGAGAAAAAATAACCTCGGCCGGCTTCATCTCCCTCTCGTCTGCCGTCACCTGCCGTTTCGGCTAGTATATATCAAGTGTCACCGACACCGAGATCGTGATATCCGCGCGCGACAACGTGCACACGACGTTCATTATCACGACCGATCCGTACGCGATACCGCCAACGAACGGTTCCCGATGCACGAAATTCACTCTCAGGTAGCGAAGAACGGTCGGAGCTATTCAAACGCGGCTTCGCGCTTGATCGTGGACCGACTTCGAGAATCGCAATATCGCACTCTCGATACCCAGATCCATCAGAGCGATCGAAGCGGACCAATCGCGACGGTCGATTAGCGCGGAAACGAAATTCGAAATATCTTGACGATACCTGGAAAACGTTTTTGAAATGAGATCAGTCGCGATAATTCTTTTGTTTCTTTTTTTATGTAATCTTCGACATGAGAATGATGGATTGAAACACTAAAATGCGCGGCGGAAACAATTCGTTGACATTTAAGTAATTCGCGTGCTTTCGAACGTTCGAAACATCTCTCAAGTCCGATACGTAAAATTAAATATGCCTAATCTTCGAAGTTAGCAAAAATTCTAAAATATTATATTTCGCTTATATTAGATATATAAAAATTATAGTATTCCTTTCCGTCCCAGTATCGTTATTATTATTCCTTTCGTTTAAATTCTTCTGTAATATAATTTAATAATTTATTTTTTTGTTTAAGTAAAACTAAAATCCTAAACAGCGTAAAAGATATTGCAGATATACTAAAATGTGCAGCGTCGAGTTTCTCTATCGCATAAACCTTTTATATCTCACGCTTCTCCATTAACTACAGTAATATCCTCCAGGCACTAAAGTGATCCTGTAGCGTCTAAGTTTAACGTACGAAGCGAAAGCTTTCTTAAAACGTTCTTAAAGTAAAAGCTTCCTTAAAATTTTCTTAAAGCAAAAGCTCACAAATTGCCCTTTTCACACAATTTATGTATTTTTTCCTCTACACATCGCACCTTTCTATTACGTCATCACAAAGGATATTCCGACGGAAACAAACTTAAATGATGAAGACTACACGATGCGGGTACATTTGTTGCAGGGAAGTTTCGCAAGGAGTTCAGGCGTACCTTCCGGTGCTCCCACAGCGACGGAACCTGCGCTCACAAACGCGGATACGTCGCGGGTATCGCGGACCCGCTTAAACACAAATCTCGAAATTACACGAGATCAATTCGCACGACGTCCAACAGTAATAACGTTCAGCGAAGCACCGAGATCATACCTCTCAGTGCCATAATCAGTGTACCGCAAAACGTGAAGCAAGAATGAGCCTCTCGTTTCTCGTACCCTAAAACTACGCCAAATGTTCTTTTCCAAATTCTTTAAACCAATTTGAAAGCCACAACTTTTCTTCACAAAAATGCCGAGGCATGTACAATAGTTTTTCGATAATTAGCAACTGGAAAGTAACCGATTCCTGACGAGTCAAGATCCAAGAGGAAACAGGCGAAAGTCATTGACAATTTAAAAAATTGCGATAAATGATCTTTATCATTTTTTCAGACGAGAAATATCATCAAGATTGATCGAAGAAAATTATAGTTAAAAGAACATTTGACGAGATGCGCTTTGTATACTGCAATAAAGTATAGTTCTCGAAAGCTCAGTAATATTCGTAGATGTGATCGAGTTGAGTTGTTCCTATGTACTGTTTAAGTAAGCCTCGTTCAACAAACTTTCTTAAAGTTTCGTTGAATTTAAATGAACTGAGTCACATAGTATTCAATTAATATGTAAATAGGCGATTATAATATGTATACACTGAGATGTGCACGACGATATCGTTGAGATTTTTGCTGCTTTAAACATTTTACTTTATTATACTGTAGATATAGATGTAATAACAATGTACATCACAGATCGATAACTGAAAAATTGGAGACCTAAAGAGACGCACGTTTAAAATTCAACAGAATAAACGCAAGAGTGTAAATATAAAGCGTTATATTCTACCTATTCCGGCACTTAAAAGCACTCAGTTATGCTTCGTTTTCGTGTGTTACACTTGCGATTATTTATTTTTCCTATAATACAATCGATATATCAATCAAAATATATCTACAAAGTTTAATAAAGTGTACGTAATCCTAACGTTTAAAGCTTAAAATTATTATATAAAGTTATTACTAGTAATATTAGTTTTTATAAACTGTACAATATGCTACAGCGAATGACGTGTTCTTCCTCTCGCTCCGTTTCCACTTAAATTTACATTTTTATTGCGCAGAAGTGCCGTTCACCGTGTATAAATCCCTTTTATCGAGAGTTTTTATATCTTTTTTTTTTCAATAGAATTTTGTTTAAGGCTTTGCATAATTTTGCCGTATATTCCTAGACGTTAATAATCGTGGCGAGTTAAAAATGAAATTAATTGATCGCTTCGTCTCATTGCCGCTCTCGCTGTTTTTAATGTATTCACAAAAATAATTATCTACTTCATTGATTAAACACTCTAGTATATTCGAGTTAGATCTTAGAGGCATATCTTAATATCGCAAAAGAAAAAAAAAAGTACTTTATATTATCTTTATGACAACGGCCGGAAACGTGTAAATAAAATATAATAAAAGAGAATTCATCATAATATAGAAGAGAAAACTAAAAAGATATCCGATGAACTGTTCACATTCCTGTTGTGCTTCCGCATATTTTCTTTTCTGCAAAATAAGACCGTGGTCTCTTCTCTTTTCAAACGAAGCTAGGAGACGAGAAAAAAGAGTGCAGAAATGCGTAAGGAAGGCAGACGGATAGAACAGACATCTGTTAAATTAAATATTATCCCGATTGCATGTAAAAAAAAAAAAAGATTATTTCTATACACATACAAAAAGATGCACACTTACATTATTCAATGAAATGTATTTCGTTAATATTATAACTACAAACATTCCTGCACTGTAGGTAGTTATAACATTGAAAAAAGTATATGTAATAGAATTACCGTGTCACAGTCCATGGCCCGCGCAGCTGCCAAGTATATTACATTAGTACACGGTAACGTTCCTCGCTAAATATTGACCAGTTATAGATAGACTTCGTATATGAAAAAATCATCGTTACCTAATATTCCAGGCAATAATAACTTCAGCGCGTTAAGAGGCTGCTATTTTAGATATTATTACAAATATGGATTATAGTTCCCATATGTTAATACGCTTTTTTTACATGCTTTAAACTTATATTTAATAGCATTATTCGCGTATCGATTTTTTGAAAAACTTTTTTACCCCGAAGCAATTATCAGTAAGGCTTTCAAAAGCTTCATATCCGTCACTGCAGTCATATATAATATATAATATAATATGTTGCATCATTATTGCGTAAAAAAAATTATTACAAATAAAAAAAAAATTTCATTAAATTTTTTCACATGTAATTTGATTTACACACACATGCATTGTATCGTTTTGTTCTCTTATTTTACGAGATACCTTTGTAAGTCCAATTTCAACCAAATTCATATGGGTAAAAGTCTAATTCATTTTGTTACACAAAATAAATTAACCCTTAAATGCCACACCTCTCAAGAATCTCGTAAATGACATGAGGGGTCTAAAAGACCCCAGCATGAAAAATGTCTCCTTACTCATTGATTTTTTTATCTTTAGTTATAAAAATTTTTTTCAATGTTGTTCAAGGCTTAGAAAAGAGAATAAAATGCTTATAATGTTAAAATTTCAATTTAAACATAGTATAAAAAATTAAGTAAACTGAGTACTGCTAAGTGTACAAACGGGTAGGTCAATCACTCAACTATCATCAATGGGAGCATGAGCTCCACTTTTGGCAAGAACATTTGAAAATATATCATTGTACAGGGTCTGGGGTCCGCTGGACCCCAGGGGGCATTTAAGGGTTAAATAAATCATGAATTCTATTTAAAAAATCATGATTTTTCGTTTTTAAACCGTTAAATGGCTTTAGTGGCGGATCAATGGCCTTAAAGCTACATGTCGCGGTTTACACGTCAGATAGCTAGTTTACTGCAACTGCATTCGAGAAACGATAATTTTAATATCTCTCGATCTGTTATAAAATATAGTGCATTCAAAGCACTTCTCCGAATACGAATTGATTAATAGTTATTCTGCATCCCTGATTCTACAGCGAAAGATTGCATGGGCAATTGCATTACAGAATAAATATACGATTATGGGTATGCGAATAAACTAGAAACGTTTTCGAAGCAACGTTTCGCCCACGCGCGTCGTGTATAATTCCGCGAAGCGACACTTCAACGCGCGGCAAATCGCGGGGAAAAACGTTCGTATGAATACGAAGCGTAAAATGTTAACAATCACGCTTATTTAGGCTGCAGCTTTCTCGACGATGGTACTTTCGGGGATTGCGGATTCAATGTTACCTAATTCAGTCTCGACGCCGGCCAATGTCTGTGGGGTTGGACTGTGGGAAACAGCGTTCTTCTCGTTAGAAGTTGCTTCTAATAGTTCCTTAACACTGACGCTATCGTCCAAATTATCTTTTCTAACGGGTGACGCGTCAATCTTTATATGAGCGTCGGCATTGGCGATGATCTCTACCTTCCCGTCCATATCGTTCACTGCTCTGATCACGTCTGGAGCCTGACTGTTCTGGGATTCCTGACTCGGCGTGCACGGCTGCTCGACTTGCGCACTGTCAAATTGTCCCGGCACGGGTTTCTCGTCACTTTCCATCGCGTTACCGCTCTTGACTTCGTGTTCAGTCTGTTGCGCGTTACCACCAGATTGATTATTCTGATACTGCTGAGTGCTTCTACCTCTTCCTCTACCGCTCTGCTGATTATCAGGTGGTGGAAGAATAGGTATAGCCGCTTTCGGTCGCCGCAAAGGAACTGCTTGTTGCTGTTGCTGTGCGGGACTATAGTAAGTACACCCTTGCGGTTGGTACAGTTCTTGGGGCGGTGGTGGACCCTGAGGCTACAATATTAAATTACACAAAATTAAATATGGAGCATTTATATTATATGGCATCCATCTTTTTGCGATTTTCTTTTTCACTTTGATATTTAAAAAGATTTATTCTTCTCACCTGTACCGAAGGATTATATCCCTGGTAACCTTGAAAGTTTGGTGGAAACGTCGGGCCATTTGGACCGGGAACATAATTAATTATACTAGGAGGTGCTGTTTGAGGTGGTATAAATTGTGGTGGTGGTACTAAAAACGGTGGTGGCGCGTAGCTAGCAGCTTGCCCACCGGGTGGTAGAGAAATGACAGGTTGCCCTGCCATGGGTGCTGTGGCTGGAGCGACCGGAGAAGACTGCTCAAAATGACCTTGTGGGTAACCTAAAACGTTAACGCATGATAAATCAGTTTGCAATACCTTATAAACTAAATTGAAAAAATATGTTTAATCAATCAAACAAGATCTGTGCATAAAAAGAATTATATATCTTATTATCACCATTGCAAAATATTATAAATGTGAAATAATAATTTTCTTTTATATTCTTTATCGCATAATTTTTTTTTTAGTTTTTCTGGAAAAAAAAATATTGTAAAAAAGATATTTATCTGGGGATAATTAGATAGCTTCTATATGCACTTTTAACTTCTACATACATATATATTTTTTTTCTTACCTGGAGATTCCAAAACGGCTCTTGAATTTCCAGCTAGGTACGCATATGCACAAGCGACACATTAATGTTAAGGATGTTAAGTACATGCTTGTATTAGGCCATGTAAAAGCATATATCATAAGAAATGGATTAGAAACATGCGTTAAAGTAAGATATATTGTCAATGTGTGCAATGTCATTACCTTGAGGCGGAAAATATCCGTGTTGAGTATGTTGAGATGGATAATTCTGTTGCGTGGAAGTTTCCGAAATGGTAGGTCGTTGACGAAGACTGGAATATCGTTTAGGTCTGTTTCCAGAACTATCCTGTTGTTGCTGTTGTTGTTGTATTGTCTGTTGTTGTGAATGCGTTTGTTGCTGATGTGATTGTTGTGGTTGTTGTTGCTGCTGCTGCTGTTGTTGCATTCTAGGTGGTACTGTGTTTGATCTGTGTTGGTTGGAGGACGTGAAAAAACCTTCTACAAATTAGAAAAAAGATTAAGTTAGACATATTTGCAGCTGTATATAGTAAAAATTTAAGCAACAATAAGAAATTTTCTAAGAGAAGAAACAAATCAATTTTTTATATCTAGATTCCTAAAAATATCTCTCAGAATGTTTAAATTAGTTTTTACATTAATTTAATTATCAAATAAATATTTTGAATTAGACATTTTTTAATTATTAAAAATACTAAAAAAAATAATCTCACATAAAATAAAAAAAATATAATTACTCAATTTAATCAATAAATTAAATTGTTAATTTTATTTTTAATTTTCTCTAACGTTTTCAAGTCTTGTCGTTAAAAAGAAATTTGACTATTATTAATATATTTATAAAATTTCTCATTCTTTTAATATCGCTATACTTGACAAAAACTCACTGTTGTGTCGCGCAGGCTGATGATATTGACCACCATCGTTAATATTGAGTTGCTGTTTCATGTCATGAGCAAGTTGATGCTCTTCATTATGCTGCGCGGTGTTATTCCTTCTATTCTCTACTGTAACCGGACCCGGGCCACGTCCTTTCGATTTATTCTCAACTATTCTGTTAGTGACCATGTTGTTATTAGCATTGGGCTTGAAACCTCTTCCGCGCGTCCTACTCGCGGCCAAGCTTACAGACTCTTGGGTATTCCTCTTGTTATTCTCCCTTAGGGATGGCTTGGTACTAGCTAATTTTTCCGCGTCACCGCCAGAACCAGGGCTTCCGTTTGTATTTTGAGTAACGTGTCT
>NW_020222276.1:362082-429370 GCF_003070985.1 Temnothorax curvispinosus
TTTAATGTGCACTGAGTGCGCACCAGTTCTGCCAAAGAAAAACGCTATTACTTTAACTTATACGACGATTCACGCGCGCGGGACTTCGAAAGGCGATTATTCTCGACGCGCGAGACACGATCGCTCTCGCGTGACAAAAGTAGCGCGAGCTAGGAAGTAGCCGAACGTTTGGAACGCGATTCCTTCCGCGAAGAGCGATTATCGCGACGCCAGCCGAAAACTGGCGGAGATTTGAAATCTTCGGGCCGCCGTAGCGACGAGCCAATCGCGACGGCCGGACGCGATGTGACGTAAGCGAGTCCCGGCGGATATCGAGAATCTCTCTGCCTCTCCGTGACGAGCCAATCAGGCGGCGCGGATATTTCCGCTTTCGGCGGTGGTTGCGTTTGCTGCACCCGGGGGGCGGGGGGGCCTGTTACGTATCTTTTCACGAGGTGAAAATGCGAAAACTGAACAGATTTACTAGATTTCGACCAATGAAATAGTAGATACTCTAGTGAATTCTCTCACTTTTCGCATTTTCGCGACCTCGTGAAAAGATACGTAATCTAGGTCCCCTCTGACGCGAATCAAAAGTGCACAGTGGCGCACATTAAGCTCGTATCAGATCGAGCGGCGATTAAGGTCGAGCCAGACAAAAATTGATTGGTCCGTATATTACATGTGCATAACGAAATGGACCAATCCATTTCCTTATGCAAATGCTTATGCACCTATATGCAAGTTCGTCTGGATAGGCCTTAAGGGCTCTCTCACACGTAGACTTCGAGCTACCTGATTGGCTGAATTCCAGCTGATTCGCTCCGGTTCGCTATAATAAGATTAAATTAAAGAATGATCGCAACGGAATGAATAAATTTAAAATTAGCCAATTAGCGATAAAATTTCGATCAGAATCCGTTCCGGAAAGCTACATAAAGGTTTAGGCCCAGTTTTACAAGTGTCGGTTAACTTTTAACCTTAAATTAAAGGGGGACGTTAGAAGGAGACGAAGAGTGAGTTAATCTAAGATTAAAAGTTAACCGATACTTGTGAAACTGGGCCTAGAAATCTATTCTGCAAACGCCATTACGTCATTATGTATGTACTTTGCGCAAATATAATATATGTAACAAAACACACAAACACACACACACACGCACGCGCCCACGCACACGCACACGCACGCACACACACAAGAACGTAATCGGAGCAGCAAAATAACGACATACCTGGCAATAATCGCGTGTCTGTCTTGATGCACCTCGATGCACCTTCGCACCTCGGAGAAAAAATAACCTCGGCCGGCTTCATCTCCCTCTCGTCTGCCGTCACCTGCCGTTTCGGCTAGTATATATCAAGTGTCACCGACACCGAGATCGTGATATCCGCGCGCGACAACGTGCACACGACGTTCATTATCACGACCGATCCGTACGCGATACCGCCAACGAACGGTTCCCGATGCACGAAATTCACTCTCAGGTAGCGAAGAACGGTCGGAGCTATTCAAACGCGGCTTCGCGCTTGATCGTGGACCGACTTCGAGAATCGCAATATCGCACTCTCGATACCCAGATCCATCAGAGCGATCGAAGCGGACCAATCGCGACGGTCGATTAGCGCGGAAACGAAATTCGAAATATCTTGACGATACCTGGAAAACGTTTTTGAAATGAGATCAGTCGCGATAATTCCTTTGTTTTTTTTAAATGTAATTTTCGACATGAGAATGATGGATTGAAACACTAAAATGCGCGGCGGAAACAATTCGTTGACATTTAAGTAATTCGCGTGCTTTCGAACGTTCGAAACATCTCAAGTCCGATACGTAAAATTAAATATGCCTAATCTTCGAAGTTAGCAAAAATTCTAAAATATTATATTTCGCTTATATTAGATATATAAAAATTATAGTATTCCTTTCCGTCCCAGTATCGTTATTATTATTCCTTTCGTTTAAATTCTTCTGTAACACAATTTAATAATTTATTTTTTTGTTTAAGTAAAACTAAAATCCTAAACAGCGTAAAAGATATTGCAGATATACTAAAATGTGCAGCGTCGAGTTTCTCTATCGCATAAACCTTTTATATCTCACGCTTCTCCATTAACTACAGTAATATCCTCCAGGCACTAAAGTGATCCTGTAGCGTCTAAGTTTAACGTACGAAGCGAAAGCTTTCTTAAAACGTTCTTAAAGTAAAAGCTTCCTTAAAATTTTCTTAAAGCAAAAGCTCACAAATTGCCCTTTTCACACAATTTATGTATTTTTTCCTCTACACATCGCACCTTTCTATTACGTCATCACAAAGGATATTCCGACGGGAACAAACTTAAATGATGAAGACTACACGATGCGGGTACATTTGTTGCAGGGAAGTTTCGCAAGGAGTTCAGGCGTACCTTCCGGTGCTCCCACGGCGACGGAACCTGCGCTCACAAACGCGGATACGTCGCGGGTATCGCGGACCCGCTTAAACACAAATCTCGAAATTACACGAGATCAATTCGCACGACGTCCAACAGTAATAACGTTCAGCGAAGCACCGAGATCATACCTCTCAGTGCCATAATCAGTGTACCGCAAAACGTGAAGCAAGAATGAGCCTCTCGTTTCTCGTACCCTAAAACTACGCCAAATGTTCTTTTCCAAATTCTTTAAACCAATTTGAAAGCCACAACTTTTCTTCACAAAAATGCCGAGGCATGTACAATAGTTTTTCGATAATTAGCAACTGGAAAGTAACCGATTCCTGACGAGTCAAGATCCAAGAGGAAACAGGCGAAAGTCATTGACAATTTAAAAAATTGCGATAAATGATCTTTATCATTTTTTCAGACGAGAAATATCATCAAGATTGATCGAAGAAAATTATAGTTAAAAGAACATTTGACGAGATGCGCTTTGTATACTGCAATAAAGTATAGTTCTCGAAAGCTCAGTAATATTCGTAGATGTGATCGAGTTGAGTTGTTCCTATGTACTGTTTAAGTAAGCCTCGTTCAACAAACTTTCTTAAAGTTTCGTTGAATTTAAATGAACTGAGTCACATAGTATTCAATTAATATGTAAATAGGCGATTATAATATGTATATACTGAGATGTGCACGACGATATCGTTGAGATTTTTGCTGCTTTAAACATTTTACTTTATTATACTGTAGATATAGATGTAATAACAATGTACATCACAGATCGATAACTGAAAAATTGGAGACCTAAAGAGACGCACGTTTAAAATTCAACAGAATAAACGCAAGAGTGTAAATATAAAGCGTTATATTCTACCTATTCCGGCACTTAAAAGCACTCAGTTATGCTTCGTTTTCGTGTGTTACACTTGCGATTATTTATTTTTCCTATAATACAATCGATATATCAATCAAAATATATCTACAAAGTTTAATAAAGTGTACGTAATCCTAACGTTTAAAGCTTAAAATTATTATATAAAGTTATTACTAGTAATATTAGTTTTTATAAACTGTACAATATGCTACAGCGAATGACGTATTCTTCCTCTCGCTCCGTTTCCACTTAAATTTACATTTTTATTGCGCAGAAGTGCCGTTCACCGTGTATAAATCCCTTTTATCGAGAGTTTTTATATCTTTTTTTTTTCAATAGAATTTTGTTTAAGGCTTTGCATAATTTTGCCGTATATTCCTAGACGTTAATAATCGTGGCGAGTTAAAAATGAAATTAATTGATCGCTTCGTCTCATTGCCGCTCTCGCTGTTTTTAATGTATTCACAAAAATAATTATCTACTTCATTGATTAAACACTCTAGTATATTCGAGTTAGATCTTAGAGGCATATCTTAATATCGCAAAAGAAAAAAAAAAGTACTTTATATTATCTTTATGACAACGGCCGGAAACGTGTAAATAAAATATAATAAAAGAGAATTCATCATAATATAGAAGAGAAAACTAAAAAGATATCCGATGAACTGTTCACATTCCTGTTGTGCTTCCGCATATTTTCTTTTCTGCAAAATAAGACCGTGGTCTCTTCTCTTTTCAAACGAAGCTAGGAGACGAGAAAAAAGAGTGCAGAAATGCGTAAGGAAGGCAGACGGATAGAACAGACATCTGTTAAATTAAATATTATCCCGATTGCATGTAAAAAAAAAAAAAGATTATTTCTATACACATACAAAAAGATGCACACTTACATTATTCAATGAAATGTATTTCGTTAATATTATAACTACAAACATTCCTGCACTGTAGGTAGTTATAACATTGAAAAAAGTATATGTAATAGAATTACCGTGTCAATCCATGGCCCGCGCAGCTGCCAAGTATATTACATTAGTACACGGTAACGTTCCTCGCTAAATATTGACCAGTTATAGATAGACTTCGTATATGAAAAAATCATCGTTACCTAATATTCCAGGCAATAATAACTTCAGCGCGTTAAGAGGCTGCTATTTTAGATATTATTACAAATATGGATTATAGTTCCCATATGTTAATACGCTTTTTTTACATGCTTTAAACTTATATTTAATAGCATTATTCGCGTATCGATTTTTTGAAAAACTTTTTTACCCCGAAGCAATTATCAGTAAGGCTTTCAAAAGCTTCATATCCGTCACTGCAGTCATATATAATATATAATATAATATGTTGCATCATTATTGCGTAAAAAAAATTATTACAAATAAAAAAAAAATTTCATTAAATTTTTTCACATGTAATTTGATTTACACACACATGCATTGTATCGTTTTGTTCTCTTATTTTACGAGATACCTTTGTAAGTCCAATTTCAACCAAATTCATATGGGTAAAAGTCTAATTCATTTTGTTACACAAAATAAATTAACCCTTAAATGCCACACCTCTCAAGAATCTCGTAAATGACATGAGGGGTCTAAAAGACCCCAGCATGAAAAATGTCTCCTTACTCATTGATTTTTTTTATCTTTAGTTATAAAAATTTTTTTCAATGTTGTTCAAGGCTTAGAAAAGAGAATAAAATGCTTATGTTGTTAAAATTTCAATTTAAACATAGTATAAAAAATTAAGTAAACTGAGTACTGCTAAGTGTACAAACGGGTAGGTCAATCACTCAACTATCATCAATGGGAGCATGAGCTCCACTTTTGGCAAGAACATTTGAAAATATATCATTGTACAGGGTCTGGGGTCCGCTGGACCCCAGGGGGCATTTAAGGGTTAAATAAATCATGAATTCTATAAAATAAATCATGATTTTTCGTTTTTAAACCGTTAAATGGCTATAGTGGCGGATCAATGGCCTTAAAGCTACACGTCGCGGTTTACACGTCAGATAGCTAGTTTACTGCAACTGCATTCGAGAAACGATAATTTTAATATCTCTCGATCTGTTATAAAATATAGTGCATTCAAAGCACTTCTCCGAATACGAATTGATTAATAGTTATTCTGCATCCCTGATTCTACAGCGAAAGATTGCATGGGCAATTGCATTACAGAATAAATATACGATTATGGGTATGCGAATAAACTAGAAACGTTTTCGAAGCAACGTTTCGCCCACGCGCGTCGTGTATAATTCCGCGAAGCGACACTTCAACGCGCGGCAAATCGCGGGGAAAAACGTTCGTATGAATACGAAGCGTAAAATGTTAACAATCACGCTTATTTAGGCTGCAGCTTTCTCGACGATGGTACTTTCGGGGATTGCGGATTCAATGTTACCTAATTCAGTCTCGACGCCGGCCAATGTCTGTGGGGTTGGACTGTGGGAAACAGCGTTCTTCTCGTTAGAAGTTGCTTCTAATAGTTCCTTAACACTGACGCTATCGTCCAAATTATCTTTTCTAACGGGTGACGCGTCAATCTTTATATGAGCGTCGGCATTGGCGATGATCTCTACCTTCCCGTCCATATCGTTCACTGCTCTGATCACGTCTGGAGCCTGACTGTTCTGGGATTCCTGACTCGGCGTGCACGGCTGCTCGACTTGCGCACTGTCAAATTGTCCCGGCACGGGTTTCTCGTCACTTTCCATCGCGTTACCGCTCTTGACTTCGTGTTCAGTCTGTTGCGCGTTACCACCAGATTGATTATTCTGATACTGCTGAGTGCTTCTACCTCTTCCTCTGCCGCTCTGCTGATTATCAGGTGGTGGAAGAATAGGTATAGCCGCTTTCGGTCGCCGCAAAGGAACTGCTTGTTGCTGTTGCTGTGCGGGACTATAGTAAGTACACCCTTGCGGTTGGTACAGTTCTTGGGGCGGTGGTGGACCCTGAGGCTACAATATTAAATTACACAAAATTAAATATGGAGCATTTATATTATATGGCATCCATCTTTTTGCGATTTTCTTTTTCACTTTGATATTTAAAAAGATTTATTCTTCTCACCTGTACCGAAGGATTATATCCCTGGTAACCTTGAAAGTTTGGTGGAAACGTCGGGCCATTTGGACCGGGAACATAATTAATTATACTAGGAGGTGCTGTTTGAGGTGGTATAAATTGTGGTGGTGGTACTAAAAACGGTGGTGGCGCGTAGCTAGCAGCTTGCCCACCGGGTGGTAGAGAAATGACAGGTTGCCCTGCCATGGGTGCTGTGGCTGGAGCGACCGGAGAAGACTGCTCAAAATGACCTTGTGGGTAACCTAAAACGTTAACGCATGATAAATCAGTTTGCAATACCTTATAAACTAAATTGAAAAAATATGTTTAATCAATCAAACAAGATCTGTGCATAAAAAGAATTATATATCTTATTATCACCATTGCAAAATATTATAAATGTGAAATAATAATTTTCTTTTATATTCTTTATCGCATAATTTTTTTTTTAGTTTTTCTGGAAAAAAAAATATTGTAAAAAAGATATTTATCTGGGGATAATTAGATAGCTTCTATATGCACTTTTAACTTCTATATACATATATTTTTTTTTTCTTACCTGGAGATTCCAAAACGGCTCTTGAATTTCCAGCTAGGTACGCATATGCACAAGCGACACATTAATGTTAAGGATGTTAAGTACATGCTTGTATTAGGCCATGTAAAAGCATATATCATAAGAAATGGATTAGAAACATGCGTTAAAGTAAGATATATTATCAACGTGTGCAATGTCATTACCTTGAGGTGGAAAATATCCGTGTTGAGTATGTTGAGATGGATAATTCTGTTGCGTGGAAGTTTCCGAAATGGTAGGTCGTTGACGAAGACTGGAATATCGTTTAGGTCTGTTTCCAGAACTATCCTGTTGTTGCTGTTGTTGTTGTATTGTCTGTTGTTGTGAATGCGTTTGTTGCTGATGTGATTGTTGTGGTTGTTGTTGCTGCTGCTGCTGTTGTTGCATTCTAGGTGGTACTGTGTTTGATCTGTGTTGGTTGGAGGACGTGAAAAAACCTTCTACAAATTAGAAAAAAGATTAAGTTAGACATATTTGCAGCTGTATATAGTAAAAATTTAAGCAACAATAAGAAATTTTCTAAGAGAAGAAACAAATCAATTTTTTATATCTAGATTCCTAAAAATATCTCTCAGAATGTTTAAATTAGTTTTTACATTAATTTAATTATCAAATAAATATTTTGAATTAGACATTTTTTAATTATTAAAAATACTAAAAAAAAATAATCTCACATAAAATAAAAAAAGTATAATTACTCAATTTAATCGATAAATTAAATTGTTAATTTTATTTTTAATTTTCTCTAACGTTTTCAAGTCTTGTCGTTAAAGAGAAATTTGACTATTAATATATTTATAAAATTTCTTATTCTTTTAATATCGCTATACTTGACAAAAACTCACTGTTGTGTCGCGCAGGCTGATGATATTGACCACCATCGTTAATATTGAGTTGCTGTTTCATGTCATGAGCAAGTTGATGCTCTTCATTATGCTGCGCGGTGTTATTCCTTCTATTCTCTACTGTAACCGGACCCGGGCCACGTCCTTTCGATTTATTCTCAACTATTCTGTTAGTGACCATGTTGTTATTAGCATTGGGCTTGAAACCTCTTCCGCGCGTCCTACTCGCGGCCAAGCTTACAGACTCTTGGGTATTCCTCTTGTTATTCTCCCTTAGGGATGGCTTGGTACTAGCTAATTTTTCCGCGTCACCGCCAGAACCAGGGCTTCCGTTTGTATTTTGAGTAACGTGTCTACCGTCCTTTTTCCAAGATGTATTAGTAGATTCATCTGATGACGCTTTATTTTCATTTCTGCAATAACATTTTTGTTCAAGATTCCGTCATCTTATTGTCACACAATAAAATTGTTAAATATAAAAAAAGAAATGTTACACATACATGGATGTATTGGAGGCGCTAGCAGGCTTAGTATTTACATCATCCTGTTGGGACTGAAGTGGCGGGAAGTTTTGGGGTTTGTTCGGTGTTTTGTTCTTGCTGCTATACCATGCCGACGAAATTACAGGTTCCTCTACCTTGCTCGGAGTATCCTGTATCAAATAAGAGAGAAACAAAACAAAGATATTCAATAACACTTGCAATAATCAATCGCGACAATCAACGTATATTTTGCGGCATTTACCTTACTATTACCAAGAGCAGGAAAATCTTCGTTATTTTTTTGGAAGCGTCTGTTGCTTGGTCTACCAGGTGTGGCCTTTCCATAAGCGTTTTCGTCCTCCCAATTCCTTGTGTACTTGTTGGGTCCACGGCTAGAAAAAATATGTGATATGTATATAATACAATGAAATCAAGATTTATAAAAAAAAAAACTCCGTGATAAACTCACCCATATCTTCTTCTCCTTCTAGCTCTAGGTGGCCCTTCTTCGTTTCTAATATCATAACCGTACGTTGCTATCAATTCCTCGGGTCTTTTTGGAGCTTGCTCTTCGTCATTGTATCGGTCGTGGTCCCACCTGTCTTCCTTATCTTTCCACACCTTCTTCTCCTTGGTCTCCTTCACATTCGTTTGCTGTTCCGTGGTACTTTCAGGTACTTCGTCAGTCGTACGATCATCATGCTCGTAAAACGTTCCTCGTTTCGGTATATACTGCGGATTACGCCTGTCCTCGTCGTCGTCCAACTTTTTCTGCGGTTTCTCCTCTTCCTGCCCATCCCCACTTTCACGTTGTTCCCCGCCTTCTTGCGACTCGACATCAGAGTCGCTTTCATAAATGTCACATTCTGAATCTTGATGCCCATCAGTCTGTTCGCTACTCTGTAAAAAAAAAATAAAAGATTGGTCAATGTAACATGTCCAAATTAGTTCCGAATTAAAAGATTCATAGATGGCCAGAATTTAATCAATTTTCAATTATTTATTAACTGTGTATTTTTAATTTATATGTATGTTTTATTTATGTGTGTTAATTACAACATGTATATATTCTATTTTCTATTTTCCTGCAATTAATAGATATCTCCTTCAGTCTATTGATTGATTCCACTGATTAGTTATCTGTGGTTCTTTATCTAGCCAATATAATCATCAAAGGAAAAACAATACAATCCTATTAAACCGCATAAACTAACTAAAGTGAAAACTAAAGTGAAGATAACAGATTTTTTTCTTTCTTGCCTCTCTCTTCTATCTTTCACATTTATCAAAGTGTAAAACTCTATTAAAAAGTATAGGGCTCATATTAAACAATTTTTCGCTGGCTCTTTTGCGCAATAATTCTCTGGCAAACTAACAGCTAATTTTTTCTGTAAACGAAAGATTTGATTAATTGTAATATCTCTACATATTAATTTGACATTTCTCTAATTAATTTTAAATATTGAAATAAAATTGAAATTAGCTAACAAAAAAGACGTAAGCCTGATTCATGTATCATTTTAAATTGTATCTTTAAAATAATACTATTCGTCGCAAAGTTATAACTTTAATAGAAGTACACAAATCGCAACTCTCTCAGTCTGGATATACCAACACATTCATCAAGCCAACAGGCAGTAGCTTGTTCCTTCCTTTTCTCTCGACTAAAGCACCTTCAACCAGAAGCGAAAAGATTGATGATGCAATTGACGAAGCGATAAAAGAACGTTCCAGATATAAAAAAAATGCGGCATCCATATTACAGTAATATACATTCGGAGGAAAAGACGATATTCGCGGGATCATCGGTCATCGTCAGCAGCAGGTCGGCGTGCAAAGTCGTAAAAACGCAGACCACCGTGACGGTAATCAAAGATTAAAATTAATAAATAGCGTCGAAAACCGTGGCCCGCCTCACGTCGCCTGTTTTCAGCTGGCGACAATCTTTGCTCCCGATTTCTGCCGTTCCCCGACACTCGGCGAGGAAGCGCGGAAACGGGGCGCGACGGGGGGCCGAGGTTGACGGAGGGAGGATCCCTCTCGGCGGATCCAAAATTTCCCTCGATGCCGAGCAATGCCGAGAGGTTTACCCGCGCGGGCTTACCTGGGTCTCCTTCGTCGCGTTCAGCTCCTCCTCGTACGAGTCCGAGAGATCGTCGGAACCGCATGACTGGTTGGATTTACGACGTCGCCGTGTGTCCGACATTGCTGCGTCCGGCGCGGAGGGATATCACGCGTTTCGTTGCCTCGTGTCAACTCCGACCCGAGATCGGACGGGAGATAAGGGGGGAAAAAAAACCGTTCCGATTGTGTCCGCGGAATACACCTCGCGATGCGTCGGGCCGATCTCTCTTCTCTCTCTCGTCCACCCTCGTCCGTCACGAAATCCAACGGGCGTGCGTTAGCGAGAGGGGCGAGTGTCGAGAGACTGTCGAGAGCCTTGAATGAATCGATCCCCTCGCGGGGACACCTGGCAGCGGAAGCGCGAAATACTCCGGAAGCGGGTCCATCAAAGGCTCATGTCCATTTCTATCGTTACTCCAAATTTTTTTATTAAATTACTTCTGAGTTTTTTTCTAATTCTTAGAACTGAAAGAAGATAAAAGTAAATTAAATCGAGATTAAAGTTAATCTGCATTGATAGAAAATGGAGGAAATCAGATTGAAAGAAAGATGAAGAGGTGTAAAAAATTTGAAATTGAATCCTCATCCAATTATTTCTGAAAGTATTTATTTCAGAAGTATTATTTCTGAACAATTTTACACATTTTTCAGAATTTTTCCATAAAAATACATGAGAAATTCTTTGAAAATTTCTGAGAAAATACGAGTAATTGTTTCTCCGAAGTGAGATAAGAAATTTTCTATTTAGCGATGGACCAATCGGCGCTCGCCGACGGATGCGCAGTTCGTCGCGCCATGCGATACCGGCTTCACGTCAGTGAAAAGAAGTCATGCAGACGACGTTTGAAAATATTTTTTTTCCGCTGATATATAAGTACGTCGTCGTCCTCTCCCGCCTCCGTGCTCCGTGCCGTCCCACCTGTCGCCGCAGGCAAATCGCGAGCGGACACGAAAGCGCAGGCTGTCAATTACAACACACGTTTGACGCACATGACATGTTTGAGGTATTGCGCGGCGATCGAAACATGATAGAATAGCCGCGAAAGATGTGGGGAAACTATTGGGGCGTCTACAATGCGCTGTGCGTGCTCGTCACCCTCGTTCACGGCCACGATTTTCGGCACTTCGACGACACGGTTATATTCAAGATCAACTGGCCCGGGAAGAGCGACACGGAACTGCTGGTGAGTACACCCGGCGCGATCCCGTCATCTGTGTCCCGATCGCCGTGAACTCGCGAGCGACGATACCGTCATTTTGTACCGACGTGTGCTCCGTCCGGTTTCCTCCCTTTCTCCAGGACCCTCTGCCGAACGCCGAACCGTATTTCATCACCACCGCGAACAACGAGCGATACAGGTGCGTCATCCCGGACGCGACGGAGGAGGAGCATGAGTACAGCGAGACGTACGACGGGCCGAATCCGGTACAGCTTCTGCTGCCGATGTTTGCGCAGAACAGCTGTTCCTACAGGGTAGGAAGCAATATAAGCATTTAGTAGCATTTACGTACATCGTACATCTACCCAGGTAGGAAGCACATGTCATTTTGACGTCAAAATGACATGTGCTTCCTACCTGGGTACCGTTACTTCTATATTTTATTATTTAGATATTTAATTGTATATTTATTTTATTTTATTATGTCATCTTCATCTACTTGTACTACAATTCCTTTTCGTCAGTCGTACATTTTCATCGAGGAATATTGTTCATCGACACCGTTTTTTCACCTCGATTCAATTCTATCACATAGCTAGAGTCATACTGGACTTACGAGCTGTGCCACGGTAGATTTGTGCGGCAGTATCATGAGGACAGAGAAGGAAAGAAGATCAAGATGCAAGAATATTACCTCGGCACGTTGGACACGGAGCAAAAGGCGAAGCTCTTGGCCTATTATAACGAGCAGGCGAAGAATCCGAACAGGAAGTCGAATATACCCATCAAGAAGATCGATGGGATTAATATGCCGTACCTCGAGATCGAGATGACCGACGGCACGATGTGCGACTTGAATAACAAGCCGAGAATCATCAAGGTACTGTACGTCTGTTACAAGCACGGTAAACACGACGTGTATTCGCTGAAAGAAACCATGTCCTGCGAATACGAGGCGATCGTACTGTCGCCGGTGTTGTGCAATCATCCCGATTACAAGCCGCAAGACACCGGGGAGAATGAAATCACATGCCTGCCCGTGGACAATGCGCCGAGGAAACCAAAGTCGCTTATGGTGATGGAGCTCGACAGTCTAAAGATGCGACATCAACAAGCGAGGGTAAATCTGTGAAGTGTACTTGACGTTTCCAGACTTCTTAAACCTTCTCTTTATTTTCTACCTTAAAATATATCGTTTGGCACATATTTATATTTTGTTTATTAATAGCCGTATCTTTTTAGTTTTTATCAATTGAATCAAGTATTCTGTAGAGAGATAACGATATGTATTAATAGCAAAGGCTTGTGTGGCGTACTAATAAAACTTTAAATGATTTTTAGATCTGAAAATTTTACAGAGTAATATAGAGAATACTGCTTCTACTCTCTAAACAATTAGTATGCTTAGATTTAATTGAAGCTTGTATAATTTTGATAAATAATAGCAATCGAATAGCATTCTGTAACTTTTTAGTTTTCGACACTTGACTCTCTCTTTCAGTTTGTTTACTATTTATTTACTGTCTTAATTATTTGTTGCACAGGATGACAAGCAGCAGAAAGTGTTTGCAATCCTCCATGTAGATAAGGAGGGCCAGGTCAGAATATTTTGCATATATGGGAACAGGATTAACGCTTGTCGATCATTACGTAGTACCATTAGCTTGTGCAAATGTTGTTTTCATTCTGTCCCTTCTTTATCTACATATTCCGACACGGTGTCCACTATTACTTCACGAATGTTTAATTCTTCCTTTTCTTGTAAAATTATATCGTTACATAAGATATGATTTCTTATCTTTATATTTCACTAGAGTAGGTATTATATACATTGTGCGGTTATATGTATGTCGTTATCATTGCTACATATAGTATATTATTATATAGTACCAAAGCGTTGACTGAACAACGTAATAATGATATAAAATCACTTCGTATGCACTTAAGACGATCCATTATATCATGCTACAGTTTGCACACATTAATTGTACATATGCACGATAATAATCCTTTTCATAATCAAGTAAAAGAAATGGGGTGCTTTTTATAAATTGTATACATAATCAAAGCGTAGTCTATATTGCAATGAATAAATTACAGGATGGCGAGCCAAGAGTGAGGGTTGAGATACATCCACTGGATGTCCCGGATAAGCATGGTAGTATCGACGAATCTATCAATGCAATACAGACTGATCAGAATATCAGTCCTGCCGAAGTTAGTCCTGTCCAGAATTTCCTCAGCGGAAAGAACTGCCTGAACGGAGCAAGTATCCATAGTTATGATTTATTTTATTCTCACTGAACGTACATTTTTAACGGTGTATTTCTTTTTTAATGCGTTATTAGGGCAATGGTTGGTGGAAGTACGAGTTTTGCTACGGACGTTCTGTCGTTCAGTACCACATAGAACGAGATGGCACAAAGACGATTGTCAATCTTGGTAGATTTGACAAACAGAAGCATTTGGATTGGATCGCCGCGCATCCACACAAGAAACCTAAACCGTTAGAATTAAGGAAACACCTCTCACACTTTTACAGCGACGGAAGTAGCTGTGATAAGACTGGAACTTCTAGACAAACCGAAGTATGCGTTGGTATTAAGCCTGTTGAAAGATGGTTTGGAAAAAGATAAAAATTACCTTTGATTGCAAGAGAAATTTTGAGGTGTCCGTTTCTGTCGCGATTTTTTAAATGCTCCATCTGAAATTCACGAGTCTTGATCCATAATAATCTTTCTCCAAACCAAAAAAGTGGCTTCTTATAAATATTATAATTTATCAAACAATTTTGTGCACTTTCCTCACCGTTTGTTTTTGTTTTAGGTAAAATTGAAATGCGTGGAGAACCATACTGCAAGCCCATCCAGTGTATCGTTATTTTTACTGGAACCAAAAACGTGTGAATACGTTCTGGGAGTCGAATCACCGTTAATCTGTGATATCTTAGAATACGCCGACGAAAATGGACTTCTGAGCGACAAGTTCGAAGCGAATTTCGATAAATTGAAGTCTACGGCCTTGCACGCGGAACAGGACAATTTAGATGAGCGAATAGCTAACGGAGACGATTAGAGCAATTGATTTGTTTTCTTAATGTTGATTAAAAATCATCAAAGGCATTGTTTAAATATCGTAATTATAAAAATGATTTATTGAGTATAAAAAAAGTTACTTTCTATAAAACACTAATGAGTGAGATTGAAATTACTTTACTAAGTTACACATGATTGCGTTTGGTATTGTTGTGAAAAGGTTCGCATTCCAAACTATCTAACAATATAAGTATTTAATAGTTTCCGCGCGTGGAGATTCTCCTGTCACGTAAAAAGTGAGTGCATATCAAAATCGTGTTCCGGTATATGCAATTAGGTTTACGATGTGTCCCAATATTCAAACGGGCTTTTGGAAAATGATTTTCTTTAAGCTGAATCAGGGACATGAAACTTTCTATTTCGTCTTGTCTTTTCTCTATCCGAGCGATATCGCGACACACGAAAAGCTTCCAAGATTCTACAGAGAAGGCGGTCTGAGAGAGTGTCCAAAATTTGCAATATACAGTATTGTACTCTTGGCGAGGAATTAAGGAACGTTGTTAGCCGACGTTCAGGCCGACGCCGACGCGGAACTGCTGCCTCTTGTGATTCAGGAAGCCGCTTATGATTAACGAGGCCCCGGGGATCGGGTGCAGCCTTTTCTCGAACACGGCGCCCATGCTGGTCTCCGAATTGACGAATCCCCGGCAGATAAAGTCCGCGTACGGGATGTCGACGCGGTACACGATCGTGCCCACGGACTCGTGTATCCGCGTGTTCGTCTCGATCTCGACGCCGAGCTGCAGCTGCTCGCTCGCCTTCCGATGGTAGCAGACGTGGATGCCGGCCTCGCCGAACGTGGCGGACAACGTGGTGGGGCCGGTGCTGTGCCGGAACGCGGCGCACATCAGCGTCTGCTGGCCGCCGGGTATCAAGGAGCCGCGTAGACACGCGATCTCCGTGCCGAGGGTGATCCTCGGCGTGATCGCCTGCAGATAGTGCAACACCAGCGTGCCGTGCAGCCTCGCGAGGTCCGGATTCGCCAGGGTGAGCGCCAGGGTGCAGTCGTCCGAGCGGTACTCCAGACCGGAACTGAACGCCTTGTACTTCTTGTCGACGATCTGCGTAGCGAGCTTGAATCTGTATCTGCAGCCGAGCGTGTGGACGAAGCTGGCGCTCATGTTGCCGCTGGGCGTGATCTCGCCCGAGATCACCGGGTACCTCTCCGTGAGTCCCACCCGCTTGGTGCCGACGTAATTCACGCCGAACTTGAGGCCGTACGGCGTCACGGAGCTCAGGGTTATCTTGTAAGTCGCGTTGAAGTGCTTGCTCAGGGTTTTCCTCAGCAGCAAGTACGCGCCCTCGAAGTTCTGCGGATAGAGCTCCTTGGTTTTCGCGTGGAGGTCCTCGAAGCTGCTGGGATTACCGGGCTTCCTGTCCACCTCCTCGTAACAGGGAACGCATGACGGTTCTTCCGGGCTGTCCGAAGTCACGAAGAGCTTGTCGCGTTTGTTGATAAACGCTTGGACGATACCCATTGTGACAGGGCCGGGACGTCGGCTTTCCCAATAAGTAACCGATTTATCTTAAATAACCGATCTCAACGCGCGTTCGATATGTATCGATTTTCATTCTGTACTCGGTTTCAATGTACTGCCGATTTTAACTCGTTAATGAAAACTTTATTATGAATTAAATTATTTTAATGATGAATAATGGTTTTTCTCTTTTAAACTTGCCGTTGAAGTAAACTGTTTGATTTTTCAGATGCAAGATTATATTTAAATTGTAAGAGTTTCTCCAGGATCAATGCCACATGTCTACTCTATAGATTATAAAAGTGAGAATATTTCCATAGACGCATAAGCAAGCCTTTAGAAATTCTAAAATGGCACACGAAAAATATGCGTTCTAAGTGCACGTACAATCCGTTTATATCACATTGACAGACCTTTATGCGAATTACATGTGCAATCATCTTATGCAATTTTCTTCGCCTATAACGACATAGATAAAAGATAGTTGATTGTTATAACAAAAAGTCCACGCGATTATTTCATTTTACTGTGTACAAAAAATGACAGATTTATTCGTATGTACGCGATTAATAAAAAATGGATCTATTCTCGCAGTGGAGAACAGTGCCGCGTTAGATTAGTCTTTTCTAGGCAGATCATTTTCGTTGTCCACCTGTGTTCAGTCTGCGGGAACAGAGTAGAAGTGCGTGATTAACTTAATATTTAGCTAAAGTCCTTTTTAGTAATTTTTCTTTAGTTTTAGGAAAACAAATATTAATTTATTAATCTATAGATGACAAACATTTTAATGATCATAACATATCTTAATATGATATGTGGACTCTTATATACTCTAAGTCCATATATTTTCTAGACTATAGAGATTTCTGGTTTCTTATCATTCTGATAATCACAATAATCGTAGTATGTATGTGATAAACTAACATGGTTCTTCTCTTCGCAAGTGGTTTCCTTCCTGAGATCTTATGTATTGATTTTTTTTCAGGGACAAAAACGTCGAACAAATCCAGAATATTACTCGACTCTAAAATTCCTTCGAAAGTGCATTTTCCTGTTACAAACAAGTGATGATGATGTGAAGCAATGTTGAAACACACTTAGCGATAATAACAAACGTGTTCGATAACATTTACACATCATTCAGATCAAATCTTTACTTTAATGGATATAGTGGATATAGTTGAGTAATATCGTTATCATTCGTTATCATAAGCTGTCTTGTCTTATATATAAAAATGGAATAAAAGTAACGGCGAAAAAAATCTCGTTTCTTCAACACAATCAGTGAAACGGCAAAATGAGGAGCATTATTTGTATCTTGGCACTGCTGTGCGCAATTCATGTGAGTCCTACAAATATTATATTTAACGTAACGATTTATTTTTAATTAAAGAAGAAAAATCTAATTTAATCGTTCTAAAATAGACATACTTAGGAAAAGAATGTAATCGATAATTCTTTCGCTTTTAGACTAAAGTTTCACCGATATTTTGTCTGCAAAGATTGAAAATATCTATAATTGTATCCGTTATTTATTAGGTAATTCTTATAATTAAAGTAGAACTTTTTTCTTCTTTTCTTTTGAGAAAACGCACATCAGAGATACTGCTATTTTTATATCACTTTTATATATCTCAATAACGAAGCTCATATATCTTTTCTAAGGCATTGGAACAAAATGTGACAGACCCCTCGCGCAATCTCGAGCGATTGGTGAAGATACGCAAAGCAGTCACCGAAGCTACATTTAACAATATATCACGTTTCGAGAGGCGAACGAAGCAGAATCTGGAGATTGAACTTAACGAACTGAAAATCGACGCTTTGCTCGATATTCACAATACTATCGAGGAGGCATTCGAAAATGTCGATGTGAGTATTTATCGTATTTCAAAAATAAAGCAGAAGACAAATACACGTGCACGAGTCGATCATAATATAAGAGAAATGTATTTAATATTATAATTACAATCGAAGTCAGCATCACAGTATCAGTTTTTAAAACGGATTGTGAGAGAGATACATATAATATATAAAATATATTTATTACTTTTTTAGTCATCTGTCGACAAGGGAAGAGAAGAGGGTAAAAATGTAGACGAGTGTGACGATTACGCAAGGAATAATCTGGAGACGAAAAACACAAATGCGATTGCTAAATTGGAGGCGTGCATCGAAAACGGCTACTCGGCCATGAAAGACCCATTAGCAAACGTGGCCATCATTATTGAGGTAATTGTCATTTTCAATTCATGATTAATAATCTTCATTACTTGCTAAAATTAATTTATTTATTAGAATCATGGAAACATTTTTTTTCATTGTAATCACGATTATGAAAATGCTGATACTATAAAATGCACTATAAAATTGCACTCTCGGTATTAATAACTTTTGATTGCTGAAATATACGTGATATAGACACGTTCAGTTTCTACATAATTACATTATGGTTGTTGACAGAAGGATTATTGCAATTTGTAACAGACATGGATATTAACTTTGATTAAATATTTTTCCAGGCGGTGAAAAAATTGCTGATCGATTTGGACGCCATCATGCCAAACTGTTACTCTCCGACCTTTCTTAAAATGCAAGTCTGCGTTGTGGAGAAGATTGATCTGAGCAGAGCATCGCTGGACAGTGTCAGTAATTATGCCAAGAAAGTGACAGCCACCGCGGGAGTCACGTATACGAAAATGATTGCAGACGTGAGGAGTGGCATAACAACGAACGCCGCTGACATCCGCACTTTCAGCACGGATATCGTTAATTATACCGATAATTGCATAAGAAATGCACCTGAGGTCCCTGAAGATCCCGAACTGTCAACTATTTTCTAGTTATTCACCTCGAAAGCTTTAAATTTCGACAAGAAAAAACTAATTCGATATGAGCCTCTAATTAAATTTTCTATTTTTCTAATTTGTACCTTACCTTTAATTGAAAGCATTAATTATTAATCTATAGACATCAATTGATCGGTTTTAAATTAGTCCACATTATAATTTTTTTTTTTTTATAAGAAATAGCTTATTTAGCGGTGTGCATCTTTTCTCTGTAAATAATATCACATAATATAATTATAGATCAAATTGTATTCCTATTCATTGTGCAATCGAAACGCGTCTCGCTTCGGATCGTAACTACGTATTGCAGATATGTTAAAAATAAAAATTTATGGTTACATCAAATAATTATATTTGATTACTTTAATCTTCGCTGTGAACGTATTGATTGTTAGGGATAACGAGAGTGTAGTGGGAATAGTAACAGTAACAGCAATAGCGGCAGCAATAATAACAATAGTATTATTTATAATTATATTTATCATTAACATACTCCGATAGAATTATACATATCATTAATTATAATCGCCATGGTCATGATTATCTTCACTTATATACACGTGCATACGTATATATGCGTAGACCCATGAAAGCACACTTGACAGCACGAATACCTCGCACTGCCATATATATACAGAGCGTCTCAGAAATCGCGCACCTTCTCTGTTGATTCTTCGACAAATTTAAAATCAACTTTTCCGTAATGAAAGCTCGATTGGACTTCGCCTTTTACATCTATTACACTTCACACATATCAAACATCTTGACAGTTGCGCCTTAAATATTAGAAGTCTGTTAGATTTTTATTATTCATCTGCATCCCTAGAACTCTCGAGCCCCTTCGGGAGCCCTTCAAGTGTTAATCGTTTAGCAATCAAAAGCTATTGATACAGTTAATCATCATTCTTCGGCAAGTAATGTAGATGTGTGCGATTTTTGGGATACCCTGCGCATGCATATATTTCACACGCTAAATTTTTACTTTATTAGAATGTTATATATACACAGGGTGGCCCAGAAATAGCGGATATCGATAATTGAGTTCGATTGTTCCTTTGTGATGAAGACTTTTAAGTGGATCAGTTTAGACGTCAATTATATTATTAGAGGATTTCGCCCACGCGGAAAGTAATTTTATTTGCGCGCTGATGGTCATATAATCGTTATAAGCAAACATAATTTGGGAAGGGAAGGATCGTGCATTAGAAGCTCCTGACGAAGTCGAAGTTTCGCCAAATCTAATTATAAATCCAGAGACTGGCAAACAACCGAGGATTAACGGAACGACTTGGGTGGCAATTACCGGTACCGCGATGCATAATACTATCGTGCTACATTACTACTGGGGAAAAGCATGCTTACCTTGCTCTCTCTCTCTCACTCTCTCTCTATCTTCCTAGGAAATCGAATCTTAAAACATTTAAACACATCTTAATGGGCGCACAATCATTTCTTTTCTTTTTTTTCTTTACTACAAAAATCTGAAATACAGCATTAATGTAAATACTCCTCGTGTCTCGCACCAACTATGTAAAAGCTCGCTCCCTCCATCGAAATAAATATCACACGCCGTTAGGTTTAGTTACTGCTCTAATAAGGACTATAAGTAGAATTAAAATATTACAAGCGCATACTTATTTGATATGGCTATCAAGATATAAAGATTCATTTTTATAACATTAAATTTTCCTAAGTGGATTATATATGCTGTCTTATTTACAAAATATAGTCTGCGTAAAACTGTTCGGTAGACCATACAATTGACGATTAACTTACCGCGCACTTGGGATCCTACTGTACAGTAAAAAATCTTAAAAATCGGTGTGCATCGCGGTACAAGAAGAGGAATCTCGTTTCAGAGGGGAAAATTCGGGACTTCGCTGAAACGCGCGCGCTCGAAAACTTGAAAAGTAGCTTTTGCAAAATGTATTACAGACAACATATCCAACAAAAGGGAAATTTTTGTTCTAAGTCAGGTCTGCAACGAATTCTCTTCTTTTTCTTCCTAATCGGGGTGGCCATACAAACATCCCTAAGTTAAAAATAATTATATGAACAAAATAACATGTTTAGCATCATAATACGTGCGCAACAAGCCAAAATTTTTATAATATAATTTTATATTTCAATATATATATATATGTATATATATAACAATTGAGAATTTTTCCGAATAGAAAACAAAGATTTGAGGAGTTTACACCGTGCCATTCGCGTGAATTTCAGACTGGTTAAAACATCTTACGAGACATACTACAAAGTATCTTAGTAACTTTATTGTAACTTTATCTTATTTTCGTTCTATTTCATATGAACCATTTTTACTGACAGCAAGTATTCGGTTCTGTCTAAGGTATAATAAGCTATATGCACTAAGAGCTCCTCTGTAAATGCAATTGTACTTAACAAATTATGAGCAAGTTCTTTTATTATAATTTACTAACAGTGTACCGCTAACTGTGTTCCCGACCCATATATTATCCTCTCTGGTGCAACAACGACTCCTACATATCGTTCGAAAATCTCGAGCTATTATTGTTCCGGTGAAAATTAATCGACAACAAACTATCAAGACTCGAGATAAAAAGAAAATAAGAGAAAAAGATAGACTATGTTTCGCCATATACCCGATAAGAGAGCAATATTACAATACTTAAAAACGAGATGCGAATCCTTGACTTAAAGAATAACATAGAGATAGAGGACCTATATGTGACAAGTCAAGTCCAGCGGGAGTAGATAATTCAAAATTGCGATATTCCAGGTCAGGAAGTCGGATATATATCTTACTCCCATACGCACGTTTATAAAAACAATTATATATAGATATTATATGTATGTATATCGAGATAGTTTGTACACGTTCCTTTACGTATGGATTTAACTCGTTACTTCTTTTCTCTTTACCGTGCACTCTAACGCGACTGTTTGAACAAAATTATTTCGAAAATATTGAGACATTTTCTTTTTGTTTCACGGACACAGAGGAAGATTGTATAACACGTTGAGATAAAGAAAGAAATTTCGTGACTTCCTGCACACATAAAGCTCATCGCAATATAAATTCTCCGCGTCCTTTACGCGCAGGTGACGTGAATGTATCTGACCTGTGCATTCTTTATTAGTCATTCGAGATATTACCACTGTTCCAAGACCTAGCAAGCACATGAATCACCTCTACCGTTGCTTCTTTGGTCGTTGGTCAATTTGATTTGATCCGGGAATTCATTGTAAAGTTCGACCTAGAATTTACAAAGATATAAAGTTGAAATACGCAGAAATCAACAGAAAAAATGTCCCCATTGCGCCTACTAATATACTCACTTCACTTTCTTGAGCTAAAGCGTTTTTAGCTATCGTTTGGAAAGCTTGCTCGACATTAATAGCCTCTTTTGCACTAGTTTCAAAATATGGAATATTGTTCTTTGATTGACACCACTGTTGTGCTCTCTTGCTGGAGACCTAAAGCACAAGACACAGAAAGAACATTAAATGTGAATTATATATAAATGTCGAAAAAACAAGTCATAACTAATCTTTGATACTACATTAACACATCTTTAATATAATTTTAATATTTAGTTTATTATAACTATATGAAACTAAATAAAAAATTAAATTATTTTCAAGATTTTAAAATTATTTTACTCACCGCTCTTGATTCAAGATCTACTTTGTTCCCGAGCACGACAAACGGAAAGTTGTCTGGATCTCGAGGCGACGCTTGAATTAAAAATTCATCTCTCCATGAATCTAGGGATTTGAAGCTAGTCGGAGCGGATACATCGAATACCAGGACGCAACAGTCCGCGCCTCTGTAAAAAGCCACTCCTAACGATTGAAACCTCTCCTGCCCGGCGGTATCCCAAATCTAAGACAAGAAGGAACCTTATTAGAAATACAAGGTATCGGCAACAAGTTAAAATAACTAAATTAGACGCGAGGATTACCTGCATGGTGACTATTCTATCCTCCACCATCACTTCCTTGGTCAAAAAATCCGCCCCTATTGTCGCTTTGTATTGATTACTAAACTTCTTATTGACGTACTGGTTCATCAGAGATGTCTTCCCGACTCCTGAATCCCCGAGGATAATGACTTTCAGCAACACTTTCTTGCGGGACGCCATTCTTCGCTGGAAAGATACAAAGCAACGTTAAAAGTTAATTCACGCACGAATAAATGCTCAGAGCAAAGATCGTTGTACAATTTAAAAATAAAAGCTGCTGTGACTAATACAGAATTCCTTATCATCAAGCATATATATATATATATATATATATATATATATATATTTGTGTAATATGATTCTTCTTTAATATCAGACTGATAGATGATTCATGACCAAAGAACACGCAGGAAAGAATTTTAGTGTCTTCAAATAAATTCACATTAATATAAATCTTTCTATCCAAATTTTTATAATAGGGGTTAAAATATTTAATACCCCAAATAAAAATTTAAGCATACATATAATAAATGTCAGCGGGCGAGATATATAATTCAAATGTTTACTCTATTTTCATACAAATATATAATAAAAATTGTATTACATTCTTACATTTTTTTTAGTCTTTGTAAGCAAAACTAAAATCCAAAAATAATATTCTACAATCTACAAGCTGTATCTCCAAAAATTGATCAGCTGCAATTTAATAATATTTAAGAGCTAACAAGTTAAAAATCGTTGCTGCATCGATGCTAAAATAATTATAATTTCTCAAAAAGTTTCATCGTGCTACGCGAGGCCAAAAAATCTCGGCTATCGAAGGCGGAGCACCAGGTGCCTTCTCGAATCGTAAATACCGAGCTCCAGCCTCTGACATTACCCTACCCCGTGACCCTTCCCGCTATTTACACAATCTGTCAAATGCGCCGAATAAAAAAAAAGAAAACCACAACTACCGCACGATTATCAGAACGCCGAGCGTCCGGGAGGAATGATCGATCACATGAATCATCTAACAGCGTTGACGAGGAGATCAGTAGCAATGACGTACGTACGACGCACTCGCCGAGAAAAAAAAACAGCGAGAGAAAGAGCGAACGAGCGAGCGAACGAGAGACAGAGAGAGAGAAAGAGAGAGGAACTTTCCTCCCGAGACCGCGCGAGGTATTCGGCGGTCACCGTCGAACGATCACTTCCGGAAATAAATTCGGAGATGCAACGATAACGATAACGTAACGAGAGCGCGGACGGGGACGGACGCGGGAGATGAGCGTCGCGACGCGAGAGCGGAATTCGTTCGACTGCGCGTCTCCCGACGAAAGCTGTCACCCGCGGGGCAGCTGGGTCCGGAGCTGCTCTCGGTTAACTCGCGGGGCACGGCGCGTATTACGCGGAGGAAAACGGGGCGGACGCGCGATCCACACGTCGACCGCGTCTCCCGCGGGCGACGCGGAGTCCCCCCTCCGTGGGACGGGGGAACGGGAACGCGTCGGGACGTCGCGCGAACGTTCTTTACCTGGGGGAACACTCGTCAGGGAACACGGCCTGTGAAAACACCTCCGCGCTCCAGCGCTTCGCACAAAGAAAATGGCGTGTTATGAAATCACGAGAGTATGACAACGATGTCGTCACCTGTTCGCCTCGCCTCCCTTATCGACCGAGTGCAATCGAGTGCATTTACTCGCGGACCGCGGTGTCTCGGTGGCGTGCGTTCGCTCGCACCGCTCCGCTCGCACGGCGAGAGGGTCGATCGTAGAGCGTATCGATGTATCGATGTATCGATGTATCGATATGTCCCACGAGATGCGATTTGAATTTTGCAGCTCGCTTCGCGGCGGGTCGCTTCGCTTCGTTATTCGGGAACAAGAGAGACACGACGATGCCAAAATGGCGTCCAAAAGGCTGCTGTCCGATTCACGCTCACAGGCTCACGGTTGTAAGCACATCATTCTGTCTTCGTTGCACTTCGAATATCGAACGAAGATAGAGCGATATGCTTTCAGCGATGTGAGCACGAATCGGATCGCAACTTAACGCTGCTCGGACACCGGGGGCCTTTTAAGACGATTTTTCGTTATTTACAGTTTCCTCCTGGCGTTTCAACATTAAAAAAAATTGCAACAGTTTTCGGTTTATGTAAGTATTACAGAAATAACTTTATGAAACCTTAAAGATGATACATAAATTTTCATAGATTTTTTGTAACACAGAAACGCTTTCAAAAGTCCTTTGGACTTGAAAGTCCCAGGGTATCCGGGTGAGTGCTCCAAAAACATATAGTGTCTGCGCAGTGTTAAAAGCCACTCCAACACACCACTTCTGCTACTCCTCGTTTATCCTGCTTGGTGATCCAGGGTGATCGATGCGCTTCTTCAGATTTATGAAATCTGCATCTCGCGCGAAGGAAAAGGATGCAGAAAAATAATCCTTCGTCATGCATTTATTACAGTTGGAAAAACGGAATAATGAATACTCTGAAATGTATGTATTATTATCATGTTAAACTAGAATCGCACTAATTGAACAAGAGAGAAAGAGAGATTCGATAAGTTGATTCAGTTTCTCTAAAATTAGAGTAAAATTGAAATTTGCAATTAGAAGCACTTAATTTTTTTATTTATTCCCTTGCTTGATATAATTTTAATATGAATTTTAATACATTTTATTTCAAATTTTAGTGTAATAATATCTTACATATGTAATAATATACATATAATGTATAATTAAATACTTCTTAACAATGAATAATTTTAATATAATTAACTCCAACTTTTTTACCTTTTTTTATTATTTTTTTAAACAACTCAACTTTTTCTGTAAAAGAGTAATTATATACAAGCGAGCGTTAATTACAAAAGCTGATCATAAATGTATTGGATCTTTCTTTCCAATACCCTAAAAAAATATATTGATCCTATTGGTCATTATATATTTTAAATTTTTATGAAAAGCAATTTATTTTCTCGCGAGAAAGGATGTTTTTTTCGCATTGATGATTAAAGTTAAAAGCAAATCGATTTCTCCATATGAATTGCAGTCCGCATAAATATGCATATAGCGAATATAAATCTGTTGCTGATCGCGTTGACATTTTGCAGGCCGTAGAATAAAATCTGCGTTTAATCACTATCCTTGGCATAACTTACGAGGAACGTAGAGGAAAAAAGTCTATATAGAATATACATATACATATATTGTAGAATTTTATGATTCCACAAAGAAATTAATCGTGAGTTAAGTTAGTGATTCAGGTTACGAAGTGTCGCGAATATCAAGCAGGATGTCTCGGAAATATTGCTATTTGGCAATCGAATTCTCGAGAACAAGGACGGATCGTAGAATCTCCAGACGAGACAAAAAGTCACGTCGACGTCAATGTGGTGTCGAAATGGTTTCAAATAATATTATTAAAAGTCGCTCTAACGCCACTTCAACGTCACTTTGACGTCATCGTGATTTCTTAGGGATTCTGCTTAGGATTACAGACGCATTATTTGTTTACTAACTTCTCGCCCGAAATTTTGCAGGAATCCTTAGAGATATCGTACACGTCTGAAAAGTGGGGATTTAAGCTGTCGCTTAATATATGAGTCTCAATTATAATTACGCGAAGACACGAGCGTGCGAGCGACAGTGTAGGACGAAGCTGTGATGCTAATTAATGTTACTCAATATATTGCCGAAGACAGTCGGACGGAAAGTTACAGAGACGGAGAGGCGTTTCGTAGCCTTATCGACGTCCCATGCGAATTTAATAATCAGTCTGGCGGCATCTGATTTCGTTGCAGCTAAACTTAACCGCGAGTTACGAAATCGGCATTTAATTAGTAGACTCGCAGAAATTTCTCGTACGAGCCGCCGCGACGAATCGGTATCGCAACATCTTATCTTCTTTGATCAGAGAATTCGAAATGAGAGAGGCGGATAGAGTAGATGACAGCCGGGTGAGAGTAGGTTTCGCGGTCTATTTGGATTGAAAATCTTCTCGCGTCTATTTTTACGTCGTCCGTCACTTGCATTTTCTTAATTGAGTTGCATAAAAAGAAAGAGAGGAGGAAAAAACTCGTAGAAGAAATGGCGAACGAACAGTGAACATCATTCGTAGATTCGCAAGGCGAAAATAAGAATTTGAAGTTAAAACGATGGACCGTGCAATTTTTAATCACCCGGATGTCTTACTTTAATGCGTTTCTTTTTAATTAGAGTGAAATCGAACTTTGCAATTGGAAGACAGGGCTTTATTTTTTTATTTATTCCCTTGCGTGATATAATGTTGATATAATTTTAAAATATAATTTATTTTAATATGATTAAAACTGCAGTATAATTAATTTATATATAATTTAATATATGGAAGAGAATTTTTTAAAATATTGACTTATATCACTATGGGTTTTACCCCTCCATATATATATATTAAATATGATATATAACGTATAATTTAAAAACTTCTGCAACTAATGGTTTTTTGCCCTGAATAATTATTTATTCTTCTAACTTGGCCTTCAATATGCACGTATAAATCAATATTCGATTGCCTCATTATTTCAGAAATACTTTGTAGGCGAGGTTGACTGCCTACTTCTTTAGTCGTTAGTCGTCATACTCTCGTAATATTAATATCTAGCATTTCTTGCGATATTTTAAATAAAAAATAACATTATCCATCAACAGCTGTAATTAAGAAAATTAAATTTTTTTACGTTTTGGTTGGAATCGCGATCAAAGTCAAATTGTACAATTTATCGACATTGACTGAATTTTTTACGCGACTTTTAATTCTAATTAATTCTAGAACTTAATTCTAAGAGGCAAAGGAACGGAACGGGCGAGGCAGATAAATGCGACGCGCATTGAATTAAATAAGTATATTAATTTAATCACATATAATTACAATCACACGTATTTGCTGCGATACATACTGCCGGACTCTGCTACAGGGTATTTGTCATATGCTGAGAAAGAGCTTAAGTCGAAAACTTAACTAGAAAAGTGCGCCATTACCAATTATCGTTAAAAGATATATCGTCGAAAAGTGTCTAAACCTTTCGTACGCTCCTGTGCGAAATATAATATAGGGTAATCACGAAACAATGTATACGCCGAAATATCGACTTAACTTCTTAGCACATTTACCATTCTTTGTAAGACATTCATTGCATTTCCTGTCTTCTGCTAAATTTTGCGATGCCCGTTTCTTTTCTCTAGATTTTCGTAAGTAAACCATACATTCGGGGATTGAGCAGCTAAAGTACATAGAAGACGCTAATGAGAGGGTCGCGGAGTGGATTACGAGAAGATTACAAATAGGAAGAGACAGGGAGGGAGGCAGAACGAGTGCATTGGAGAAGCTTTCGTCGTGCTTGTGGTTTGCAAAGGCGCCGCCTGAATTTATATACAATTAGCTTAATCTAGATCGTGTATGGGATCGGATCACGTAAGTTAGGCGGGTGAGCGGTACCGCGGTATGGCCTCGTCGCGATCGGCAGAAATCGTTGCGCAATCCTGTCGAACAATCCGAGCCGGATACGAGGAGATCTTGATGTATACCTAGCGCAACGTACGGCGACGTCGTTTGACTGTTACACGACAATTTATCCTTTCCCCGAGAAGAAATACCGTGAAATAGCGTGACTAATCGAAGCGGATCTTGGTATTCGGATACCAAAGTAAAATAAATACAAAATAAAGTTACTTCGTGCGATCGTACGCGTCTTTGCTTCGCGTTGCGCTAGGCTCGATGATTTTTCTGACGTCCATTGGAACGCAACCGGGCACGATCGATCTCGTCGAGGAGGCTACACCGCAACCTTCACCTCCCCTTTGGGGATAAGGTGGCCTTTCGCTGCTTTGTTTTTCGGGTGCTTTAGGGCTTCGGCGCCTCCGGCTGCGGCTTCGCGGCCGCCACGTCGGCCTCGCTCGGCGGCGGCAGAGTCGGGATGTCCGGATACTCGAGCTTGGCACCGTCCTCGCACTCGAAGATCGGACAGCAGTCGGGGAAGCTCGCGGTCTTGTTAGTCTTGTCGGAGAGCTTGCACTTGGGGTTGGCCTTGGGCAGCGGGCCGCAGTCCTCCACTAGCTCGAACAGACGGCCGGAGTTGTCGTCGGCGGGCACGCAGGTCGAACGGCCGCAGAACGGCGCCAGCTCCCACGACTTGGTCGGCTCGATGGTCGCGCATTTGGTCGACGCGAAGCACATGCCCGGGAAGTCTGTAATGTGGAAATTCCCTCTCGTTAGAACGACGAGTTGCATGAAACCTCGACGATAAAAGAGCCGAAAAGAAAGCTTTGTGTTTAATTCGTTTCTCTTTCGTTTTTAGAAAATACGGTTATACAAATCATATAACGAATTATTTCAGGATGTGATAATTCATATATACAACTGTATAAATCATTTAACAAATTATTATCGGACGTAATTTAATTTGTTAATATGCAAATGAAATAATGTATCGAAATAATGCACGTTATAACGAATCTTTGTGCCGATAACTGCTTTGTGCAAGCTTGGAAAGGTGATGAACGACGCGTTAACATTTTAATCCACTTTGGCCGACTTGTATAGGGATTCGCGAAATCTCTTTCGCACGGTTTTTATCGGTGACGCACCGTTAGTAAACGAGAGGAAAAGACCATCCGTCCCGAATCGGCGACTCATCAAAGTCGAAATAACGAAATAACGTGGTGATTATGTTTCCTTAATAACGCGCTCATTACCTCGTCACGCGCAATTCCGCAAAAATGTCATTATTTTTTAACGCGCCATGCGCGCCGGACCTAAACCGACGCTAATGTCTATACAATGTTACCCGTTAATTATCCTAGCCTGAATTATATCCCGGCAAATGAAAGAGCAGGCAATATTTTTAATATCGCGTTGCACATCGCGATGCACGCGGTGAAATCGGGGCCGTCGAACTTGATAATGTGTTTCGCGTAGGACGGTCCGTAATTTACATCAGTATTTATTTCGGTGACAGGGAAAAGAAATCAATTAGATGAAAAACATCTTTTCCTCAAAATAAGTTGGATGAAGAAAATTATTTCCTTAAAATAAAGAAAAAGAATAGAGCGAAAGAAAGCTACGGGATTTCTTTAGGAGTAAAACAATGAGAAACAAGAGTGGTAATAGAAAATATAAGAATCTATGCTAATTAAAATTATATATAATTTAAAATGATACTGTCATTTCTTTTATTAAACTTGAGACACGTTATCGATAAATGATATATTGTATTCGGTTGGAATTATAAATCTTTTCCAAAAGACGCGAAATAAAGACATCTGTCTATTTATTTCGACGACAGATCGGTTACCGATTCCGCGCGGTTGATTCTTTTTCAGTAACAGATCTTTGCGTTTCAATACATCGCGCAATACATTGTAATCTTTTTATTAGTGCGAACGAATTTTATCCTTTATTATCTTACAATTATTTAATTTATCTATCATATTATCTCATATTCGTTTTAATGGAGTATTGCCCGAACGTTTAAAAATAATCTTCTCGCACCGGCGAACGCTTCGCTTTACGTCGGCATTCGCATCATTATTCCCATTGTAAACGACGACGAACGCAACAATGCCCGCTGGGTTCGGCATCCTATTTCCGAGTCGGTCCGTCAACCTGCAACACGCTAACGCTAATAATGACGGTCGCGAATTTCACTTCCTCGACGCGGAGCCGCGCGATGACGACGACGACGTATACGACGGGTGCAACGGATGACGGCATTACGGGGCTAATTCGATTTGTAATCGTCGACGACGACGAACGTTGCCTCGATACATCTACGTTGCATCTACGAACGGGGAAAACAACCCGGTGTCCGGCGGCCGGGTGATCGTGCTAGAAACTTCAAGGAGAAACACTTTCACTGTCATACACCGGGCCGGTCGGTTGCGCGCCGCTTTTACGCAACGCCCCGACGACAAATGTTGGGCGCGTCGTTACGACGGACGTCGGACGCGTTGATTTTACTCGGCGATTACGTAAGAGCCCTTCGAGGCCTGTCGAGACCGATGACTCACGACGCGATCGTTTCACCCGAGAGAGCGAGGAAACTTGTCGAGAGGCGAGGACAGGATCTTCGAAAAAGTCCGGATCGACGATCCGGTTCTTCAATCAAATCCGGAGAAATTAAAAAAAAAAAAACGCGAAAGATGAATCTGCGGGTAGATAATTTATCGATTTTCCGCGTGATTATGCGGTTTGAAAAAAACCTGCACTTGTTAAATTTGCAGTGTCAAATTGTACTCAATTTCAGTCATTTTTAACCATTCACATAGGTCGCCACTGCTCCTACTCAATATGTCGTTAATTTAACTGAAACAATGTTAATTTAATTTTTAATTAAATGGAGTTAAAATAATAAATTGCGACACGCGTGGCAGTTAAAAATAACAAAATGTTATTTAACTCAAGGTATTGATTTAAATTTCATTTTTTAATATTTAACAATGTGTTTCGTCGTGTATTGGGATTTATGAGTCACGTCGACCGGTATTCCTCGCCGCGATTTCACATCCAACGCGCGATATCCGTATAGATATAAGATCGAACAGAGGATTACGCGCATTGTTGCACGAACGTCAGGACGTCTGGCCGGTGTTAATCCGGTCTGAGCGAGCGTGTTGTTTCGCGAGGCTTAAACAATGACGTGTTCGTTACAGTTTTCTCAATGCCGGCGACGTGCGAACGACGTTTACGGCGCGATGCCGACTTAATGCCGCTGCGGTTTTCTCGTTTCACCGGTCGTCGTAAAATAGTAAACAAGGACACTTGTTAAAGCGACAGCAGGCGCAGAGATTATATACGATCTTCATGCCGATTCAATTAGAAACGCAGAACTCTCCAGATTTAGAAAAGTAGAATGTAACTATTATAAATTTTCGAAGGAAGAATCGCAGACGTCATGTTTTTAGCATTAATTCGTTCACACGTTTTTCCTGTTATGCTTTATTACATTACGTTATTGCTGTTTCTTCAGCTGCGTCTTGCGAAAATGAATTCTTCCGCGAGAGGAATTAATTTTCTCGACAAGACGCTTAAATATAAATTACTAAAGTATTGTTAGTCGTAAGAAAACCTATATTTTAATAATCCTTTAAAGACGGATATTCTAAACAAGCTTTATCGCACAGGACGCAAAAAAAGAGGCTAAGATTAGTGGTCAATTTTCAGTAACGGGAAATGAATCGTCCACCCTCGTCTTTTTTAACTTCAAAGTAATACTGTATAGCTTATTGGCCCGTCCTTAAAGGGTTAAAAGATAAAAAATTTTATCAGTGACTTTCACTTAGATTGCAAGAAAGCAAACAGTTCTCGGGACTCTGTGCATTGTTCGAAGCGCTGATAACCGCGATAACGTATCGCTGACACTTTTTCGAAATAGAATAGCTGATATTTGTCTCGTTCGCGAGAATATCTTGCGTCTTTCTACAGCGAAACCGACTCGGTCCTCGAGAAGCTAACGGGAAGCAAAGAAGTTGAACGGAGTTACAATTTATTATCACGATACATACAATGATATATCAGTATATCGCATATAGTAATATATTATTATGATATACAGTGATACAGATGTGTGATGCCTCGCTAATCTCGAAAGTCTCGCGACGCAGGCTTCTCTTTCCCTGATTTTACCGCGCTCGATCCCGCCCGCACTTTCATTTCATCAGTCGCCAGTCGTCATTTTTGCTCGGGATACCACTTTCCTGGGTGCGTTTCTCGCTTTCAAACAGCGAGGATACTTTCATGCGACCTCACCGTAATTTCATATACATTCTTTTCGATCGGACAATAGCATCGGAGTTGATATATCTTAAAACGTGTACGAAAAGATCTATTTTCTTATTTCTTTTTCTTTTGTGCTAGAAAAGGTCGAAGAAATTAAAAGGCGATCGTTCTGCTGTACTTATGTGTAAAAATACTAGGTATTGTTTATCGAGACGCGTTTCCGCGAGCTCGTTGCGTACTATTCCGAGGCCTTCGCCTCGCGCGATATCTGCGACCTTCCAGGACGGCGAGCAAATAATTCTATCCTTTCCGTGAGTTTCCACACCCGTGATGGCGATCCTACCGCCTTCGCTACAATTCGAGCAACGAGGTCGCCCGTAATTCCTCTCCCCTTGTCCCTCTCCGTGACTAATTCGATTACTCATGGAAATCCAGGTCTGCGCGGACAAATAAGAAAGAACACGGCCACGGGTAATTAAAGACCGGGAATTAGTCTAATAGCCTCTACGCGAATATCAAGGATTTTCTCTCTGGAAGGCACTTAAACTGATCTCCTTCAAACTATCGCTCGCGGTCTTATTGGAGTAATCTTGCGATTCGCGTCGAATGGTAAAAAAAAACTGCCGCTTGTACATAGTGCATCGTTCCTTAATTAATCGCGTCTTAATTGGCGAGAATTTTATCTATTTTCTTAAACGTATAGCATATAATCGTCAGGATAAATCTGAGTTAAATACACGCGTCCCGTAGATCTTAATACCTACAATTAGTGGCATATTATCATTTGCATTTGTCTCGTTGAACTACCTCCTTTTTTTTACACGCATCGTTTTTCAAGAAGCTAAAGCGACAGATTTCGCAACGGTCTCCTTAACTTATCGAGAGAAAGAGAAAATGCATCACTGCACCCCGCGGACCGTATAAAGAAGAAAGTGATATCGGGAAAGGGGGAGAAGGAACGGAAAAGGGTGGGGAGAGATTATAAGGGGATTGTAACAGGTGATGGTTACAGCATGAAACTTTCACGCGGTCTCGTGATCTTGACGAGCAGAGCTATTCTGTCGACAATCCGTCTGTGGGATCTCGTGCCGCGATACATCATACGTGTCCTTGCGCGAATCGGGGATTCGCAGGGACCGCGCCCGCGTTACGAGATAATGGGCGAGCCGACGCAAAAAGACGTCCGGCAGTTACGTTTTATATCATGGCCGATTCACGCATGGATAATTACTTGGGATAAAATGCCGAGACGCGATAATTGAGCGAGAAAAAAGTGTTAATCAAGGCCGACACGAGAACGGAAGCGAAGAATTGTGAGGCGTGGGCGAGGAGATGGGATTTTTATCTCTGTCTCGGAATAATTCACGGGAACTCCAGCGAATCGTAATATACCTTTCGCGATTGCGGATAATAAAAATTTTCGGTTCACGTAGAATCGAGAGCGGATCTTGGATTTAGTTATTTTCTATAAGCAAGATTGATAAAAATAGCATGAAGTTTTAAATGACAGTTGAAAATTCTATTTTTTAGAGTGAACAATTTAAAACCAATTATGAAAATGGAATTGATTCTACATTTATTTTTTTTTGGTTTTTGTTTTTTGAATTAGTAGGTATATGGAACATTTCCAAGCTTTTTTGACAGAAGAATTCGACTCTTTTAAGATGATTCGAATGCGCATCGCTTATTATTTCCGTCACGGATGGCATTCGTAGCACTACGTGGCATGTCATCGGGATTCAGAGACAGCTGTTTAATACGCGTGACAATGCATCGTAAGAAAGCCGAGTGTCTCCCGAGCACCGGTTGAAAATAATGACAATCGTCCCATTTGTCGGTCATGCACATACAGTTCTTTGAATTCGGCCAGACACCTAACGCAGTGATTCTCAGCCGACGTTTCACGCCTCGTTTCTTCATTTTTCGCGTACAGGCGAATCTACTTGCGAATCTTTGAGAAAAATTAATCTCGTTTTTTTAAATATAAATATGTTACATGGACTGACAGAACGCGAACATTAATTCAGCATTTTACAATACGCATTTTTACTATCTTTGATTGAAACGCACTAACGAGCTTGATAAAAGATAGATTCAACTTGCAAACACTTGTCTTGCGAGTGCGGAAAAAATTATTTCGGAGAATTAAAATTAGTCCGCATCGATAAAAATAATTAATATGTACCAGTCTCTTATCTTTTCGCGCGAGCTGAGAAGCGCCGTGCGAAATCACGCCATTCTAAAGGCGATATCTTTTCTTCGGCAACAACAAATTAGCATACAATCTATTACGCTAATAGCTGACACATACCCATCTGCTGTCAGATATATTGTTTAATTGCTTCTATCTTACGTGATAATACCAAGCGATATTAGCATCGCGTTATGAAGATAAAGATCGCTACTTCAACAACGAGATGCATCGCGATAAAAATATTCTTTCGTGATGAAATATCTTTTTGAAGCTATCTTTAGCAATGCTAAGCAATGCTCGTATAATTATCGTGTGCCAACAATCGAACGTTGAATTGAGACTTTTCCAACTGGTCTTTTTAAATAAAAAAAAATAAATAAATATAAAGTAAAAAGTGAACAGTATAAAGTAAAAAGTTTTAAGTAAAAAAAGAGTAAAGTAAAATTCGGCAATTTTTAAAAGTAGAAATATAAGTAGGAGTAGAAATATAAATTCTTACAACAAAATTATCTAAAAGGAAACAACGACAGTCTTTCAGGCCGCGAGTTTGCCGCGAAGTAAGATTCTACCCTGGAAAGGGTTGGCTCGGGCTAACTCACCGCGGAGAACGTCGGCGGGTATCAGCCTCCGGAAGGTTTTCGGCCGCTCCTGCACCTGGGCATCCTGGGCGGCAACGAAGGCCACCGCGACGCACAACAGGGCGAAGACGATCTTCATGATCTCGAGCCGGGCGACAGACGGATTCACGAGGGGAGATCCTCCTTCGCGATGGGAGGGATGAAGTCAAGAGAGGAGTAGAAAAATGGAGCTTCTTGTATCGATTACGACTGGTTGGGCCCGATCCCCGTGGCGGCATTTTATAGCCGACCATCGGGCGGGGTCCCTGTTATCCCCTCCAGGATCAGACGTGTGGTCTCTCACCTCTTGAACCACCAGTCACCGAGGCATCGTTCGCGACCGGGGCTCCAAGTGACGTCGGGGACACCGCCGGGGTCCACGCGGCAGGTTGGTAGGGACGCGTACGCGCATGGGGGACCGACGTGGCCGCTGCAGACTTTGGTCGTGCCCCCATCCCGGTACGAGATTCGTTCGACGTGGAAAAATAAAAATTTCCGATTGCTACACACAACGAGGATGTTCCTCGACTTACAAGCAATCAAATTGAACTTCACCGAAGAGCTAAATGACTATATGAAACTACATTCTTTAATTAATTTTCGATGAAGTTTAATAGGGGTTTAATTTGACGCTTAATGTTTCAAGGACGTAGGAAATTAGAGAACCGCAATAGATGATGACTAACCTGGATATTTCCATTGAGGAAAAGTTGGCGTCAAAGTGGCCAGAGAATCTATTACTGAAAGCATTTTTGTTTGAGTTGGTTTTGAGATATTCTTAAGATAATACATATACACAGAAAGAGTTTCATTTTTAGACAAGAATTTTATTTTAGACAATATTTTTGTTTTTAGACAAGAGTTTTATTTTTATTTTTCTTTTATAATGCCGAGTTAATTTATCACAAGCCAACCGTAAAGTACGAGAAACTATTCTAAAATACTTTTGTTTGTCGAGAGTTTTCAAGAGAAAACTAAAATAATCTAAGGCAATATATATTGACAGCGCACTCGTGAGTTTAATGGATCAGGTATCCGCGGTTAATTTATAGATCGGCGTGATAATCGTTAATAAGACATGCAGTGAGATTAATTGACGGACAACCGTTTATTATCTTGTATACTGTAATCGCGAAATTGCTGTATACATGTCTTCGGAGACGTGGATTGTCGTTAACTTTCATCCGTTCATTAGTAAATCTCGCGAGCGCTCATTAGCGCGATTAAAACGAGCCGGTGTGGCGTTTGTAAAAATCTCAACCGTTCTATCTAAGTTAGTATTAATTTCAGATCAGCGATAGTGGATCACGGCAGTGAGTGATGTGGCGAGAAAAAAAAGATACCTTGACTCTCGAGACATTCTATACGAACGCGCGTATAAAATTAATAATTATGCGTCTACAGTTATATATTATTCTGCTACAATGTTGAATATTAAAGGATGAAATTGAAATTGATATCTTAAGTTAAAAAATATTTTATTATTTTTACGTATGTCAAAATTTATTATTTTAACTCCATTGGTGTTGTTAAATTAACGTTATTCTAATTAAATTAATGACGTATTTTAGGGTAGAAGCAGGATGACTTATAGAAATGGTTAAAAATGGACTCAAATTGAGTATAATTTGACACTGAATTTAACAGTGTTGGTCAAAGGCTCAATTTCAGTTAGATAAATTGTAATTAACACCCTGTGTATCAAGATGCGTGCGTATGCGTTGCGGTTCCGTGCGCACTTGCGTGCGGCATGCGAGAGGAGTTACGTTGTTACGTTAAGATAATAGTGTGAAAAATCTACATCGCTCGTTTTCACCAATTACACGGGGATGACAAGTAATACGCATTGAAACGTTAACATGACAGAATTATAATAAAATACCGTTGTCTGTATAGGTAATGAATTTGGATACCACCCGCGCGTTGACGAAGAAGAAAGGCGTGTAGTAGCTGAAGATGAATACAGGTTTTACGGACCGTACTGTGGAAACCTCAGCATTTCGAAGAAAGAGAGAAAGAGGCGACCTTAGGGGAATTTTACTCGTTAAACAAGATCCTCTATCCGAATATTCATAAATTTAATCGGGATTTAAATTCCGCCGCCCACTTAAAATCGATTTAGTTCGGGATTTATGGCGATGAATAATTTACGAAACGGATTATACAATGTAGAACTAGCTTGAGAAACTGGTATTGTAGCTGCAAGCTTTTTATGGCAATGCTCTACGATAAAAATAGTCCGCGTATTAGCATCCCGCAATTAATCACGATAATCATTCTCTATTCTATTCCGGCGCTGCAGAATTACGATTTAACGCTACGCTCGTCTCGGCTTCTCGGAGGTGATTTTGTGTAACTCGCGCGAAATTTTTTTTCCTTTGAAAAGCAATTGAGCAACCAGCCCGTCGAATACACAGGAATCTCGTAGCGCCATTAATACGGGCTTCTCGGGAAGAAATTAACATAGCCATTAGTAAACGGTGAACGTTAGGAAAGCCGCGAGCAGGTGATTCATTTCAGCGTGAAGGAGTTGCTCAAAAGGCGGCGACCCGTTTGTATAATATAATTCGTATGTTTTGTAAGTAACGCCGATTAAGCGCGGAAACGCATGTTGCTCAATATCGCGCGCGTGTTGCACAATATATCCTCGTCGCACGTGTGAGATTGAATCTCCGGATGATTCTTTTATTCGAACGCCGACTTAATATGCACACCGCGCTGCACGGAATATATCCGGCATAGAAGATTTTACGACATACGCAATATTGCATAAATATTAATTGGCGGAATCTAGAAAAATAATACAACTGTGTTCTCTATAACGAAAGTCCTATTTAAATCGATATCAAAGGGTCGGTGCGTGAAGGAAGATCGTCAAGATGCAAGATCGGAGTTAAATTAAATTTTGCAGCTACAATAATTTACATAATATATTTACTCTTACTTAATTTTCCACTACTCTTACTTAATTGCTTTATGCAAATTTGGCTCATCAGTCTATTAATATCCTCCAACAGAAAATTCTCTTCTACGTGTGCAAGATGCGACTGGAGGGAAGGCAGTGAGTTGCATCGTTCACCGAGAAACCTTTATCACCCGACTGTCGGCCTCAAACGAAGCGAAGGCTGAGAAGATGTCTTTTCCAATGACTGGCGATGCCGTCGTGGATGACGCCACACCCTTGACTTCGCGGTCGATCTCGACCTCGCACTTGGTCGAACCGACGATTTTGGACCCTTCCTGATCCAATTATATTCAATTATAGACGATGAGCTTGGTAATTGGCATCGACAGCGGTAGCCTAGTCTCAGTCTTGACATCGGCCTTCGTCGATGCTTCTGTCCTCGCTTTGATCTCGATGTTCGCGCGGGACTCTACCGCCTTCGCTTCCGCTTTGACTTGGCTTGGTTGCTGAGAAGAGATCGTTCGTCGCGAAAGAAACGGCTAGGGCAACCGGCGAGCAACTGCTCCGAACTGAGAAACACCTGACAGTTTACTAATCGCTAATATTTGTTTGACAATTCAACAAGAAGTCGGAAGAAAGATTCAAAGAAATTTCTCATACTTACTTATACATATATGTATGTACATACATGACATGTGTTTAATCATGTCGCAAGTGGGGAGGAATCGTATTCCAATAATTGTAAATTTGGAAGTTTTGTTGTAATTTCTAATACACGCGACGATATCTGCGATATAAAGATTAATTTGTTCTTCTAACAGTTAATATAAATAACAGTAATTTTAATCTCGGTTTAACTCACTTTTCATCTCTTTCTAATTCTAAGAATTAGAAAAAGATAAAAAGTAAATTAAACCGAGATTAAAGTCAATCTGCACTGGTAAATATGGATATAATTTAAACTTGAAATATTGAACCGGTTCTGGAGTCAAATTGTCGAAGAATCGACTCTATCCAGGCAAAAATTCAATGGAAATATTTAACAACTCTTATAATCACTTATAATTCCTATATTAATTCTTATATCGAACAGTTTAATTACTGAATACAATAATAATATTAATTATACGAGACAAGGAGAAAGAGAGGGAAAATAATTTGTCGCAAACCTCGGGAAGGCAAACCTCTGGCAAACGTGAATTCGTGCCGGATGCGCGAGTGATGTAATTGCTGCGAAGCCGGCGGAACTCAATTGGGGCGATATATTGTGTGCCGAGATTGCCGGGACAACGGCCGGACTGGGCACGGCTCCGAGGTGCATGGCACGACCAACGCCTAATGGTAATTTGGGATCTGCCCAAATTGGAGAAAGTTTCCGCGTTGATTTTCGCACGCGAGACTCGGCGTTGCACGCTATATTTACTTTGCTGCTTGTCGCCTTCGTCAGAATAACGAGGAATACTTACGAGCGACGAGGAGAAAAGAGTAGATACATAGTTAATAATAAGAAAATATCTATCTGGTGATTCTCTCTCTATAGTACTATTCTAAGATCTGTAGAAGAGGAAAAATAATTGCGGCTTTAAAATGTATTTTTCACATTACGATTACACTTCGAACAGCATAACTTCCTCAATTACATCACGTATGATTTCTACCACTCCGCGCACCGGTACCGCCGCGTTTATCTTGTGCCGTATTTGAGATAATTGTAGAAATAAATTGCAGGGAAACGCACTTGACGTAGGAAAGTCGAATGTTGTTGCTGGGTGCAACTAATTGGGAATCCGACTTATGTAAGGCTGCCTATGTAAGAACTAAGCGTTATCATAAACGTGTGTCATAAAATATAGAGCAATAGGAAGACTTGTGTACATTTGTGAGATTTGTGTACGTAAGTTTTAAGAATGAATGAATTGTAAGATGTCAATACCAACGCCTGAATACAATGTAGGAAATGTAGTAAAAAATGGAATACAGAGATTCGCAATAATTGAATTTTTATTTATAAGAAACTGCTGTACGTGAAATTCTAGTTATTCTTGCTGACGACACTTCGTCGAATCTTTGAATCACTTTGTAGCTAAAATATTAATGTAAATCAATTGAAACGCGCTGTTGACAACGAAGAAATATGACAATGTCCGAACAAACGAATATCTTTTCAATAATATTGTTAAAGTATGGTATCGTGGCGACGGAAATTATTACTGCGGGGAAGTTAAAATGTTATTTATCACGTTATTTTTTACGTATTTTTTTTTACGTACACATTACGTTTTACATGTATATAAAACTCGATAAATAATAATAATAATTAAAAATATTTATGTATACTATATATAATGTAATATATATGTATTTATATATATCTCATCCACTCTCGCGTGTAGCCGAGTTGGCTCCAGCGTGAAAAGGTGAAAGCAGATCGTATGGAATAATCCGTGGAGAGAAGTCTCGTGCAATAAGGAAAAAAAAAAGAGAGACAACGATCTCTCGAACGCGTTCTCCATGTATGACGAATCTGGAACTAAGCCTTGACACACCGGATGGTAGAATTTAGGTCTTTATTTATCAGATAAACGCTTCCATCGACGCATTCGGCTGTGTTACGTAACAATGTAACAATGTAATTAGGCAGATTAACTGTGCTATATTTACCGAGATAGATTGTCAATTGTAAAACGACAGGAACTAACGGAAAACATTCTCTGAATTGTCTTACATCTGAATTTCTCCGATTTGTCACGTATTATTGGATCATTCCATAAGTAAGGCGATTTTTTGTCTCTCTTTTATCTTTAAAATAAAACAAAAAATTTGCCATTTTAATTTTAATCAAAAAATATAATTTTCCTTTATTTACAACTTATACTCATCTTTTAATCTTAAATTTTCAATTCTCTGGCGAGATTAAAGTCGGTTTTGAGCTAAAGAATAAATCAAGCTCTCTTTTATAAATGCTTTATTTATGGGATGACCCAATATTACAAGCGTTTATGTCGTCTAGAATAGAACGATATCAGTTCGTTATTACTTGTTGTGCCGAGGAGAAACTAAAGTCAACTGTAACACGGTAAACGGTTGTTTGTGGACGATAGGCGAGAAAGCGGCAGTGAACTTTTGAAACTTTCCACGTGAAAGTGCAAGTGAAGATGTTGCCTTTACATCGAATACTCGATAAACTGACTAAAACACAATTTTTATCGTAAATAAATTCGAATTACGTTATACATTAATAATTAATAAATAATTTAAATTAAGGAATCGATGACGCATCGTTGAGCGTGGCAAAGCGCGATTAACTGAGGAATAAATGAGTTGAACGTTAAAACCGAATTTACTTCACGTCAAATAAAACAATTACGTCTCTTTGTTTCTGTCTTTCTTGATAATTAATGAGCCTTACAATGAGCGAAATATATTATAACATTTTAACTAGTTTAAGTAAAAGTATACTTCAGATACTTTTTCTTTTCCAAATGATTGCCTTGCGTTTTCGTTTTCGTTCATGAAATGGCTCGACCACTGATTGCCTCAAACCGCAAACACAACGACACGAAATATTATCTTAATTGGTTCTCAGGTATAATCAGGACTGCGAGAATTGCCGAAGATGACGATAACAATAATCGACATTTTTATCGCGCGCACAAGTGTCAATCAAGTGAGAGTTTTATCAAGATTCTCATTTTTATTTTAAATTTTTCTTTCAGAAAACCACTAATGCACGCGAAACATTATAAAAAATGAGATTAAACGTTCGACAATCGATTCGCGATATTATACGAGCTTCTTAGAAGCCAAACCGATGAAATCTATGAAATAAAGAGCAGAAAAAAACTTGATGACGCTATATAAACTAATCGAAATTAGGAGATTTACAAGAGGCGGAGACTATCAGTTCGGCTCCCGAGAGACTCGTACACAAATATCAGACGGATTACATTATGGAAATTGGCCAAGCCGCGACGGAAATTTCCATAATGAAGATTGCCGGGATTTTACGATGCGCCTCGCCGTTTTTTCACAACGTGTAAACGTGCTAGGTCAATGCAACGGCGCATAACGCGCTCGTTGCAACAGCTCGCGATGGGGATCTGTCATCTATCCAGCCCAGTCAATTAAAGACATGCCCATCCTCTTCCTGTTCGCTTTCTGCTCGTCCGCTGCAACTTGACCCTTCGTCAACTTCTTTTAGTATTTAATAATACCTTGTCATTAATTATAATCTTATGTTATGTGATTACATAAACATAATCCCGCTCACAAATAAAAGAAAGATATTCCATATCTAAAAAAGAGATGTAAAGTTAAAGTTATTTTTTACTCCATCTTACTCCTAGTATTCTGACTTTCTCTTCTGATTTTTAAGAATTTAGATTTTTATAGAGTTTAAATTCCCAAACACACGCCTTAAAATTATCAGGAGTTTAGAATTGCATTTCTCTATTAGAAATTCTTTGAAAATTCTTGAAATTTTAGATAGTGCAACCTCCTCGATATATATAATCACATATTCTTCTGATACTTTGTCGAATTTTAAGACTTTCGATTTTCTCGATTCAAAATCCCGAATTCTTATAAATTATGAAAATTCTTGGAATTTTACCTCTTCGCTTATTATGTTCTCCCGATACTTTTTATAAGACAAGTGTTTTGTATTATCAATGCACATTTTATTACATTTTTACAAATTACATATAAAAATTACATATATCATACAATCATACATTATTAGTGATACATATATATACATACATATACAGATCTTTTGTCTATTAGCATTAATTACATACAATTTTTGACAGAGACTTTAATAATCATCGTTACTATAATTATGTATATATTAAATTATATCGAGCAATTCTTAGCTCCTCTTTCTCTGTTTACATATTTACATATTATTACCTGAACTGTTTTATCGATTGAAATTATATGATAATCGATATATCTTATGATAAACATAAGACGTTTTAAAAATATAATACGGATAATTACATTTTCTGCAAGAATGCTATAACGTCTTCAAAATTTTTAAATTTAGACGATATCGCTGCATCGTATTCTCTGGATGGTTTCTCTTTCTTACAACAAATCTCATCGAAAAAGGAGCTCGCATTAAAAATCTTAAACTCGTATGTCAGGCCAATTCGAAAGTGAACGCTCTAATCAGTACTCTTAATTTTAGTGTAGAATGTCATATAGAATCAGTAAAGCAACAAGTCGCGTAACTTGCCCTTGACACAGTTCCAGTCCTATATCATTCTCCCATTGTTACGTTATCATGAGAAGTTTCTCAGTGCAAGTAATTATTGTACGGCGAACGTGCGGCTAACTACGTAGATAATCAGCGGGGAAAAATGAAATCGATGAGTCTGAAAATTATGCATGCGAGACGGTGCAAAGTGGCCTGCTGATGCGCGCGCGCGAAGAGACAACTATGAAACATTTATGAGAAAGAAACCGTCGTTGCAAAAGACGGGATATAAATATTAATGCTCATATAAATAATTAATTTAATATTAAATTAACTATTGGGAAACAATACGAAATCACATTTTAATTATGAAATAATTGCGCATCGACAAAGAAACCTTGAAAGAGTGGACTTTCAACACATTTTGTTAACTGTCTCGACAACGAACTTAAATAAAAAATTCAATTTATTATTCAGCGCACAACGCAAATGATTCCGAAAAAATCGACAAAATTATTTCGGAGAATGTATTTGGCTAAGCAATCGTGAATTAAATACTATTTGAATTCAAAGACAATAATTAAGTTGAATAATCTCGCGACATTAAAGACTACGATTTTAAAAATTAATACGAGCCATAAACTCCGTGGCATGAATTTTTAAGTAGATTTTCATCGCTTTCGTATATTAAATTTCTATCGGTGGAGTCCATTTGTTCAAAGATTAGATTCACGAATATTCATCATTTATTAACTAAATTAAAAGCAATTATATTAATGTGAAAAAGAAAAACGAACAAATTTGGAAATAATGCGAGTGTTTAAAGCAAATGTACACGGCGATACTTCGGGATCGGCATCTTTTGCCTGTGAACATGTATTCAGAAAAATAAATAAAACAAACAAATCGACTCTCACTCTCTCTCCATCCTTTTGCCTCTCTCTTATATAATTCGAAATAATTTCTACCTCACGTATGCAATCATTCTTAGATTACACAAATGTTAAAAATTACATTCCAGCTGCCATTCCCATTCAGCGACGTACTTGACACGCTATCGCTATACACATTTATAATTATAATTATTATATATAATTAAATTATAATCGTTATATATAATTAAATTATAATTGTATTCTACAACTTAATGCTTTAAGTGACAACTCTTTCGACGAATTTTTACATTTTTGCGAGGTAGTAAAACTCACGGCAAAAGGAGAAAAATATTAGTAGAAGTCATGAAAACTTTCTGCTCATGATATAATAGTTTCTTCTTTTTTTTTATTTGTTTTTATTAACCTCTCAAATATTAAAGTAAGTTTGCGATAAGAAATAAAAAACACCGTGACATACATGTGACAGTATCGACCTAAAATTTGTTTCTCGATTTCGCGTACGAACACCATGGTTTATACAAACTATATATGTACATACATAACTCCTCCATGTGTGACGTTATATATATATATACATAGTTATATACATCGACGATTATCTAATACAAAGCTAATACGAAGTAATCTAGGTAATGTACTATTATTTACAGAGAATAATTACTATTAATAGAATTTTGGTAGGTTCCCAAGAGCTCGTTTGCGCAGCACTTTCATTTTCGCTTAATTATTCTAATCAAACAGTAGCGATCGTCACGCGTTATGCATCCGTACAAAAAAAAAAAAAGAAAACCAATAAGACAGTTATTCTGGTCCAAGTATCGTCGAATGAAAAAAAAAAAAAAAGGAACAGAACGTACCTACATAGAATACGATCAGATAATTCTTGACAAAGAAAAATATTAAACGATACATAAAATTCTTTTTGCATGCTCCATTACACATTTGTCTTTTGTTTCGTTATGTTTTTCATTGATTCTTTTTTCGTATGCTTTTCATATATTGTGCTGATATGAATTGTATATTATCAATTCTGTATTGTTGTGCATGCACGTCGATATTATTATTACGAAAGAAACAAAATTATAAAGGACACGACAGTTCTAAAAATAATTGAAATACGCGTGAACATGAAACGTTACAATATCTTTTACATATAAACGAAACCTTGAAAGAAAAACATGTCGCATATCTCGCTGTTATAAAAAAATATGAGCGCGTCATAGAATTTTTATGTGAAATACGTTTGAGATAACAAGACGACAAGAAATACGTAGGGTCTGATACACCTGGAAAAAAGCTAACGATAAATCGACAAGAAATACGTACAATCATCTTTTAGCTAATATATTTTTCACGCAATCTATCAAGAACTTTAATCGCGAAGATACATTTAATAATTGATATTCCATGATAAGTGTTCCTATTTTAAGTGAACATACTTTTGTTGCCATTATGTCACGATAGATTGATGTTGATTGTACGTTTCATTAATATTTAAACGTTTAAAATTATCCAAAAACAAAATTTCTCATTTTCTTATATAACTTGTTACATTTGTATAAATGAACAAATTGGCTATAAACTTATAAAAAATACTTTTTGTTAGCACACAGCTAAAATACACATAATATTCAATATAGCTTGTCGTTAGAATCTTTATCAAAAACACTTCTCTCTTCCTCTCTCTATCTCTCTCTCTAAAGAAATTTCCCAATCCTTCTTTCTAAAAATGAAGAAAATGAGACAGATCAGCATCCTAATTTAAAACAAGATTTAATGGATGAACTTTCTGTGTCACTCTAACGTCGTGTTACAATTGATAGAAATTGTACAAGAAAATAAGAAATTTTGTCTTCGGATGGTTTTTAATATACCAATTATATCAAATAAATCTCTCCGATTAGTTCTTAATAGATTACGTGAAAAATGTATTAGCTGAGAGATAATTGTACATATTTCTCTTTAATTTAAAAAGAATTTAAAAAGAAACGCTGTATAGTATATCGTTGCAACATAAAAATTCCAAAACGTGCTCATGTGTTTTCATAATAGAGATATACGACATATACCTCTTTCAAGACTCCACGTACACAGGATGTATGGTAATTACCGTGCCATCTCTCATAAGCAGATATAGAGCGGATTAAACTGAATATGAAAGTCCTTTTACTATTTTGTGAATTCCTCAATAATTAATGAAAAATTAATTAATAAATTTGCGAATTATGCGTGCATTCGTACGATTCAGCGATAAAAAACAGTCCAGTATTACGCATTTGTTGCTGCTAGAAGCACGCTATTCCCAAAGCCTTCCTGCGCACGTAGTTGTATGTTGGACTGATTTATCTCGCCGAATCGCGCGAACGCAAAACAGTAAATGACTTTTCTATTCAGTTCAACTTACTCTATCTACGTACGAGAGATCGCATGGTAATTGCCAGACATCCTACATAAAAGATGCTTTAATGATTAAGACTCACATCTCAATATTTTTTGGAAATTACATCTTTTTATATGAAATACAGTAATATGTCAAACAGTAATTACGCGATTTTTCATTAAAATGACAAAAGATATTAGTTTTTTCCTATTAAATCCTGTTTTAAATCAGGATATCGATTTATCTTTTTTTTTCTTTCTAAAAAGAATTAGAAAATTTCTTCAAAGAGAGAAAGAAGTGTTACAAGTGTTGCCGGTAGCAACTATTTTGATCAATAAACATTCCGACAATAAACTATATTGAATATGACATATATTTTAACCACACGCAAAGAGAAAATTTTCTACATCCTTCAATGTTCACACTTTCGATATTTAAGAAGATATCAACCATTAAGCGAGCTAAAATTATGCCGGGAAGGCGAATCGTTCCTGCCAAACTTGCGAGCGGTGTGTACTTTTTAAAATTGGATCAAGGACAATCGCAATAGAATTTATACGTCCCCTGAATCTCTCGGTGTCCCGCGCAATTTCTTCCCAAGGACCTCTTCGGGCTGCTCGGTACGCATAATTCCATGTTACCATGACGTGTACGACTGGAGTCGGGTCGAAACTCACCTGAAATAAAATTTCGAATCTCAGTATTCTCTGGCTAATACATTATAGGTATATATGTAAAATTATATCTCGTGTGTTTTTAATATCATATAATTTATCATATTATAATGAAATTAATCTACTGCATTCAATATTAATGTTCAACAATCTCAAATTCACTTAGCGCATAGCTGCGTTAAAATGATCATCAAGCATTCTATTACATTAGTCATCTTAAATTACGATATATCAGAAGTGGAAGGATATCGAAGCGAAGATACACGCATAATAAATATCATCAGTTAAATTATCTAGTTCGGCAAAAATAAAGTTGCAATTGTTAATGTTCTTAAATTTATAACATTTGATATCAATTTTATAACATGTTATATAATATGTTATGCTTATAGATTTTCTTATCGTAATTTTCTCGCTTCTGAAATCAAAATGGCTGACGTAAATATCGAAGATCTTTAAGTACCTTCTTTGTTTGCGCTGTTGATGCCTCGCTGTCGTCATCGGCAAAGACGATCGAGTCTCCGTCATGGAAGCTCACCTCATTATAGCCGTCAACGTCGTCGTTCCCTTCAGTGGCAAAGGAACTATTGGTAGTATCAGAAGTTTCGGAAATATTAGAATCGTCAGAAGTTTCAGAACTGTCTGACGGTAATCGGCGGCGTTGAAACGAATGCTTTTGCATTAGACTATTAAAATCTTTGCAGTATTTGTCGCTAATATTCATTAAACGACCATGCATTCTTGGGCATTCCATCGCTTCCTGTTCGTCGAAAACTATGGAACTATGATTACTGTCTTCAGAATCGACGGAACTCTCCGACGACGACCGCATCCGAAACGAAACTTCCTCGGCATCGTGAGTTTCGCTGTTGGAATCCTCGTAGGAACTATCCCTCTTCCTCATCGAATTAGGTACATAACGTGCTCTGATAGGGTATTCTGTCGCTCCTCGTTTCTCACGTGTCTCGGACAATTTTTCATCATCGTCGTCCTCGAAAACGATCCAATCATCCTCAACTTCAGCGAAGTGCTCCGACGATGTCCGCGATCGGGACGAATCCTCTTGTGCATCAGACATCTCGCCAGTCCTGTCCTCGAGATCTTTCATCCTCGAAGGCTTAGCTATGTAACGCACCTTGGTCACGTGTCTCGCTTTAGTCTTCTTCTTCTTCTTGCACGCCTTCGATTTTCCTCTCGTAGTTGTAGGGGATCTAGATATCGACGGACTATCGATCTGTTTTATGACGTGATCCGAAGAATCTATGCTGTTTAAGCTATCAAACTTACTGCCTAACGGGTGATCGCTTGGTGCTGCACCGACAAGATTGTTCTGCATAGTCTCATAATCTTCGTACTTGATACATTCCTTCCGGCGTATGGTTTGACTCACCCCAGAACGCCTCAGCTGACACTTCGCTCTACCGCGACCACGACCTATCGCGATGGCGTTGGCCTTTCTCCGATAGTGTTGCTTCGTGGGATACAACGGACGCTTTACCGACATTCTCGCTGATCCTGTTTTGCAGTAAAGTCGATTAGTCACGATGTTCCAGGTCGACGTCCAAGCATTTCGACAGACGTTGGAAAAACGCGACATTGAATTTTCCTCAACGACATCTACGGGCGTGGTTGGCACATCCGAATGAGAAACCACGAGGAAAGATTCGACATCCGTGTCTTTGTGGATGTCAACTTCGCGCTTCCGTGGATCGACATCCAAAGGACCAGAAGCATCAGTCATATTGTTCATTGTTTTTTCTATTTCGTTAACTTGCAGCATAGGGTGAGATTCTGTTGTACTATTATCGTCGTGCGTGTCATCAGAATTCTTTCTGAGGTTTACATCATTTCTGATCTTAACTGAATTAGAGTCGTCGACGATATGCCAGCCTTGTAGGTAATCCGTTTCGGGCGCACGTCCAAACATAGAAATACAATCTGTGGGGTATTTTTCCTTCGAATCGTGTGGCAATTTTTCCTCTTCCATTGTGTACGACAGATCCTTGGTCTTCATCGGCGAATTTTTCAAAAGACCAGAAGTCAGTATTTCATCATTTACTACCGTAACTGACAACGGATTATTCGCTCGATATATCAAATTCCGTAAATAACGCCCTCTTATAAAATTCTGGAGGAGAGATGTTCTCCGATCATTCGACGATGGTGCGTTGTCTTCTCCACGTAAAACGCAGAGCGTTTGCCTCTTTTTCATCGCAATGTAAGACATTATTGGGTGTTGTGCGGAATACATTTTGAATTTGCTGCAGGACGAGAAAGATTGACGAACACGTGATGCTAGAGAAGTCTAAACGTGCAGATCCAAGGAGCAAAAGAATCCCTGGCGTGTTTGAACTCAAACTGGTGTTCTGCCTGTTCTTCTCGATATTGTTAAATGTGCTGAAAAAAATATATAATACGCCGATTAGAATATATTTATCAGCAAATAAAAAAATTACGATAATATAAGACTTTATGCGAAACACGGTAGATTTAAAAAATTTTAATCTTGGACATTGAGAAAAATTGCAAATTAAAAATATTATACATAAATGTACATGATAATAATGACAATGTGATAAAAACAAGAAGTCGATATGAACTTTTAACTTTAGACTGTCGCGTGATAAAAAAGATTTGCGGAAGGAGGATCTGCTCGGTCTGATGTTCTCGCGAGCCTCACAATTTTGACGCTAACATTATTTACATACTGATATCAAGACTAAACTTGAAAATAAACAGTTACCGTCAACACCTGTGTCGAGCTCGCTAAAGTATAAACAAATAAGACAAACGGAATTTAAATTGAACACAATTAAATTTAAATTACAAAAAATAAAAAAAACTTTATTATTGAATTTTCGTTGACTCCCTTTAGATATTTTAGAAAAAAAAAATTGAATTTTGTTTATGAAGATTTCGTTTTACCGTTGGAAAACAATGTTATGGAACTGTTATAATTAAAATACACAATTTCTTTTTCAAATTCTTCTTTTCCGGGATGTTTTTTTAATTTCAACTTGTTAAACCAATGATCCTGTATATGCATTATATTTCTCTCCGTTTTCTTCTTCGGCTCGAAATAAATTTCTCTCTAAAATTGAAAATTTTACATCAAATTCATTAAAATTTACATTTCCCAAAAATGCAAAAAAAAAAAAAAAAAGCAAAGTTAATTTCTCTTCATAATTCGACTAGTTTCACTACATATCTTCATAATTAAACCTCCAATTTAAATTAATCAATAACTTTATCGATTAAAAATTTATTAAATAAGGATTTCTAAAAATTTTGAATCCCCAAAGCTCAACTTAAAAAAAATTCATATTTTCGGCCGCTAAATACAATTTATTTTTCAAATTCTTTTTTTCCGGGAGGTTTTCAAATTTTAATTTATTAAATAAATTATCCCGCATATGCATATGCCACTAACATCCCAAAATTTTCCTGGAAAAACCCCAATTAGTCGAAAGCGCGCCCGTCGCTCGGAGCGGCCACGGCCATGTTATCAGGCATTCTTTTCACACAGAAGTATGCGTTATCGCTAGTATGTACATACTGTCACAGTATATCACATTACTATCTACATTACTATCGATAACACATATATTTCTCTTTATGTGGAGATCGATAAACAACACGGCCGTGGGGGCCCGTGAGGAAAAACGGCTGCGTGACGCGGGAAACGTCGCGTGCTCCATGACGCTACATTCCTCGTGCACGTTTCGGCCGTCGGGCGTCCATGCCGTCTATAGCGATCGCACGGTTATTCATAATGACGCAAAAGTCCGTCGACTCATCTACGCGCGCGAACATATTGCGCGACGCGTGCACCGCGCGCGCGAGACGCGCTTCGCGCGTATGTATAATCACATATGCACACGTGCATATACACATTATCGCGCACACATTCGTAACTTACGTGTGCTAATACTACGATCCTCGACGCCCTCGTAGCGACGCAGCGGGTAACGTCGTATGCAATGCCACGGGTTTCCCGTCAAACACTGAAGACAACACGATTCGGGGATGATTTCCTTTAATTGCAGATCGGCGTCGATTGCCGTGTTGATTCCAGTCGATATCGCGCAGGCGAGGTTATTTATCTCAAACGGGCACATTTTTACAGCACACATGTTGACGAGATACTTCAAGCGGCCATCTTCAACTATAAAATGAGAATGAGAATGGACGGGGCAACGGGCAACGAGGAACGCGTACACCGTTCCCCCAGCTGTGTCGACGGCGCATGCGCGGCGCGACGCGAGCGAGGCAGACGCGAAGGCCGCTCAGGCGCGTATCGAGGGACAATCCGAGGGGGCGCCCGCGCCCCCCTTTCCCACCCGTACTGCCCGGATATTTTGTTTTGATTGCATATCCCAAATACCTTTATTTTCTCACTTTAGAAAAAGATACTTCATTCTGCAGTTTCTGCGGGAAAAAAATACGATGAATAATTTCTCACGCCCCCTCGAAAAATAAATACGCAAGTGCGACCCCGGTCGGCGCGGCGCCTCGCGTTTAGGCACGAGCCTGCCGAAACGGTCACGTGACTGTTCCGCGGGGTAGGAGGCGAGTTCTCGAAAATGCGTGAAACGGCGGGTTTTTAGAAATGTTCTACCGATTCGGCGTCTAAATTGTTGCAAAACAATGAAGAATGTTGCGTGATGAATTTTCTTTCAAATCGGGAGCGGTTGAAAGTGCTATTAATTAAAAAAAAACTATAAAGACGAACCTTCGGAAAGTAAAAATTAGAGAAAGAAAATTAAGCGAAAGAAACGGAAAGGAAACGGAGGAAAAATTCCAGAATATTCGACGACGGAAGACGCCCCGACGTTGTAATTTATTGTGACGTTCGGCGACGCCGCGTCGGCCTATATAAACTGTTTAATTATTCAACCGGATCAAAGGTCTCGGCTTCGAGGAATCTATATAGACATCGAGAAGGCGCGCGATTATCGTTATCTAACGGTCGTTATATCGGTTAGTCGCTAACGGCTAGATGACGGGTAGATAATGCGAAGATGTCGTCATCGTTTCGGAAGAATCAGGAAGAATTCATCTCGGACCGGATCGCGGAATTCGATTGAAATGAATAATAATCTCGAGTTCGCGGATCATATGATTGCAGGCGCGTGCCCGATCGAGTCGTCGCTCCCACTGACTTTATTTCCCGCTTTTTGCGCTTAAGTGCCGGTTGTTCCAACCTGTTGGTAAGCTAACTAATAGTTAAATCATATGTCTATCTTTGTCTAATGTAAAGGATAAACAAAGACAGATATATGATTTAACTATTAGTTAGTTTACCAACAGGTTGGAACAATCGGGCCTTAGTCTAGACACGCCGAGATTAATGTCGAGAGCGAGAAGGGAGACAGAAGGCTCTTTATATCCTTTCTCCGATGTCTGTTAGTTACTCGATACAGATTTGATTCGAAAGGCGATCCGCGCTCGGAAAACGCAACGCGTATCAGGTTTTCTCGGTTCTCGCTTCACTTAGCTCTCGCTTCTCATCTCTATCGCCGCGTTTTGTAACATCTTATATTTTACGACGGTTAAATTCTCACAGCACAAATGTACTCTTAAAATCGAAGGGTCTAGTACGTTATTTGTTTTTCGTCCATTTTAGCTCCAACGAATGACTGCCTCAACTGCCTGATGAGAGAGAAAAAAAAGGAAAAAGATTTCTTGGAATGTGCCTGGCTACTGGCTTTCGACATAAAAGGACTTTCGATTTTTAACGGAAAAAGAGAGAAAGCGAGCGAGAGGGATCATTTACAACTTGCACATTCTCTAAAATGTGCAGCGTTCGGACAAGAAAAAAATCGAACATTGTTTTGATAATAAAGGAACTGAAAATACATTCCTATAGTAATAACAAAAGAGTCTAACATTGCATTTAATAATAACAAAGGAAAGACTCGAACATTGTTCTAATAATAATAAGAATTGCAGCAAGCGGACAATTCGACGCAGCGTTATTTGTATTCGCTATCTATACTTGTAACACAATTTTGCCGATACAGTCGATTTCCGCCGCGATTATGCACGTCTGATTTGTATGCTCGTTCAGTGATAATGCCTGTATTTCGGTTGAGGAATGCAGTGTACATCGCGTTATCTAGCGTTATCTAGCTTTATGTAAGCTGTAAGCTAAGCTGTTTGTCGAAGCCCGTCGCGTCGGTCGCCGCTGGATGTCTAAAACCAACCCGAGGGTCACGGTTGCCCTTATAGGGGCGGTATTGTTAGATCTTGTAAGACCATGCACCCAAGTCTTGGTGATTGATGGTCCTGAAATTCCAACTCAAAATCAATAAAAGTAGTCGCCCAGCGTTCCGAAATTGTTTAAGACAATCTTTTGAATATACTACGAAAACCAGTCTACGTGGTATATATAAAAGTAAACCTGAGATCGAAAGGCCTCATGGTCATCCCTCATTAACTCGGATGCGTGTCTTTCTCTCCGTTTCGGTTATTAAACCCTGTGTTTTCGAATGGAACAATAGAAAACATATAAAAGAAAGAAAAAAAAAAGAGAAAAAATATCGTATAAATCACGCCTTCAAAGCTGAAAAGACACGAAAAAATTTCATGAGCAAATATAGTGACTAATGTGTATACAACAAATAAGGATAAATAAAAATTGAATTAAAAAAATTGTCGATTATCCAGCGGGATATGTATTATGATTAATAGTTTTAAAAATTTCATACGTTTCACATTTCATTTTTATGCTTTTGTACCACACTTTCGAATCACCAATTACTATTCGATACTGAAACGCAGTCTTAATTCTAGTTTCAGTGCTTTTTCCAAAGCTGGAAAAATTAAATTTCAAGTACTCGGCGATTCGAGAAAGGCAAACTGTATGAAACTCACAAACATTATTATTACGCTTAAAATTCTGCGCGATAATCTCTAAAATATTAAATAAACTTATGGTGGACATTGATCCACTGATCTAACGCTGAGAAATATTCTAAAATTAGCAAGCGTGTGTCATCCAGATTTCCTCTTTAGAAACAATCGTCTGATTCACATGTGCAACGCGTGACGAAATATTTCTCGGAATTGTATCACGTGTATCGACAATCAGGTACGCAAATGCAACGCGGGTATAAAATTCCGAGTTTATGAATGCAGGTATTGCGTAACGCAAGTGCACCACATTCGATATTCGCTGCCGAGATATCTCGCGTCAAAACAAAAACGATTTCACTGTAGATCGTTCTGTCCTTTTCCTGCGTTTGTCACAACGCTCTTTTTTCCTCCATACCGGGTTACTCAGGGTCGTGAGTAACTTTCCAGCCTCCTCCGCCTCTCCACCTTTCCTTCTTATCGTTATCCATCTCTTACACGCGCGTAGTACTGTCAATGATCGTTTCGAGCAATGTTAACAGCATTTATCGAATGTATGCAAATCACGTTGTGCGGATCGACGGAACATGTGAAATAATTGCGTCAGAAAATGCGCGAACGGAGATCGGCAGGACTTTACGATAGTCGAAGTCGAAGTCCCACGTGTTAAACACGCCGAGATAAAATTTCAACTATACGTGCAATACCTTTCTTCACATTTCCCTTTCCTACGAATTCGAAAGTAACCAGAACTCTTCCGTTAGAATTTTTCGGTGCGAAACTATAAAGGTTTAAGCATATAACATTGTACATGACAGCGTGACACAGCATTTTTCATCTAACGGCTTTTCTATTGTAAGAACCAGAAAGAAAGACGATAGGCTCGCATTGTTAAAGCACATTTTGTTCAGAGTGTAAATCCCCATTTCCTTTTTTTCACGAGTACGCTGATAATTATGGGAGCTTTCCACTGGAAAGTTTCCAGCAAGTGACACAAGTCGACACAAGCATCGTTCTATCTTTCTTTTTTTGGCAATGAGTAACAAAAATCAAACGATACTTGTGTCGCTTGCTGGAAAGCTCCCAACATCAATTAAATTAGTGGTAAAACGTACACGTGAAAGACCGAATTTTTCATTCGTCGTGGTCCGATTAATTAGCAACGTGGATAAGCGGCTTTCGGATAACCGTGTCGTCCCCACCACGCTCGCGAAGGCCAGCGAAGATAGCGTTTGATTTCTCTGTGTCTTTATTGAAAATATTATACACTCCGTTGCGTCTCTGACAAGTAACGGAAATAAATTTACACATAATCCCTCTATTTCTTTTTTTTACATTTAAATCCGTTATAATAATACAAGACTATCGAAAGATAAAAAATGCTCAGAGGTATTGAACGCCAATACCGAATTGAAATTGTTGGAGCACGTCGCTCCTCATGAACAACAATGGTGTAACTAGGTTCAATTCTATACGGGCAATGTTCCCCAGTTTCATCGCGATACCCCCGCCGACAGCGCAGCGAACGTTCTCCGTGAAGATCTTCATGTTTTCATTGTAGAGATTACCTGAAAATTTCGCATGTGCCATAAGCATCGCATAAATTGATCGAAGATCTGATTTAACATCTAATCTAATCTAATCTAATCTAATCTGATTTAAGATCTGATGAAACATGAAATTAAGCGAGGATTATATTCAGAAGCTAGCGTAATGCTCCATAACCAAATTATTAAGACTAATATAGACCCTAAAATTAGAAAAACAGATAATCATTATTGATCGCACAAATGTCCATAAATTCTTTCACTTCTTAAATCTCATTTAAGTTATATTTAGAACAATTATAGGATCAAGACTTCAAGTCTGAAAATAAACTGGGCGATCAATTCCTAGAAATCAATTCTGTGCGCTGATGATAGAAATGATCTATCGAATTACTACGCTCACCGTATGCAAAAGTGAAGTTGGACAGGTTGCCACCGTTGATGAAACCGTGCAGTCTAAATAAATTCCCGAAACTGTTACGGCCGGGTCTGAACGGGAGCGGCGTGTACACGTGAAGGGCGGCTGCCCAATACATCTCGCCGCCCACGAAATTTCCATCGTAGCGGGGCCCGCATCCTCTCATGTCGAATCCGCGTAGATTCAGCGGGCCGCCCAAGAAGAAATGATCGGCTATACTTATCTTCATGTCGTTGCTGATTGCACTCAACAGCCCGGACTGAAAGCCCAGCTGGAATGTCTATTCGAAAAATAAAAAAAGTCGTCGATGTAGTATTTCACAATGTATGTAGAAATTGTCGAATTAATGAAAGAACGTTTCGCAAGAAACGAGAACTTACAAGGTACTCGTGCGGCGACCAATTAGTTTGTATGGCAAGCTCGTTCTTCAAGAAACCAATATCGCCGCCCAGGCCAGCCATTTCCGTCGTTAATCGCATGAGACTCCCGGTAACGGGGAATATAGGAGAGTCCCTTTTGTCTATCGTCCAGATGTACCTCAGCGCGGATTTCAAATTCGGACCGCACTGTTCGCGAACGCGAAAGGCCGCTTGTTTCGAGCAGCTAATGTTCCTAAATGCAGCTTCATACTGTACGTTGTGCTTCGAGGTGTCTGTCTGATTGAGCTCCATGTCGAGGAGCAGCCCTTTGTCGTTCTGCTTGAAACCGGACCACGGGAAATCGTGCGTCGTGCTGAACACGGTGCCGGTTAATCTGCAAATCGTTAATCCTGTTATTATGACTCTGATAACGCGCGCATCAAGAATTAGATACAGGTTACGGATATCCCGACTCACACTGCGTTGTATAAGCTCTGCGGAAATGGTTTAATGGCGGATACATTGAAGTTGATCGAACTTTTGTTACCGTGAGAGTATTCCATCTGGATGCGTTCCGCTCGCCCGAACAGATTCGGCGCTCTCGCGCCAACGATCAGGGATCCCTCGTTGTTCCCGACCATCGTGCTGATCCCGCCGACCAAACGTCTCATTTCACGTACCCTGAAAGTGACCTAACGACAAACGTGTTCCAGTGAGCTTTACGGATAAGCGCACTATCGCGTGTGACGTACAAAGAACGATAAACTGCGTTACATTTAAATCTGAAAAATTACTTATTCTTTGTCGAATTAAATTAATTATATAGACCCACTTCAACACCATCGGGAGTGGCGTCGGGTCCTTGACTGGTGTCGATGTAAATTCCGATATTTCTAAAGCATCCCAACGCGTCCAGCTTCTCCCGCACTTTGTAAGCACGTATAATGACATCCTCGAAGTTTCTAGCTTTAAACAAGTCCGTCACTTGCGATTTGATTATGTCGTCCTTCGTTCGTACAAGTCCATCTACGTGTATCTTGTCGACTCGTGCCTGGAGAAGATGACAAAGAGCAACGATCAAAATCCATAAATAGAAATACGTAACTGCTACGTCTAAGTAACGTCTATTAACGTACCTCCACTGTCTGCAGAAGAATGTTCTTCGTCTGCACATTCTCTTCTTCCCTATGTAACTGTGATTTGCTACTGGAAAATGGTGGCTGTCAGAAAAATAATGGAATTTTAGTTATTAAAATCAGATAACATTAATATATTTTTGTTTACTGTTTAGTTTTTAAAATGAAAAAATTAGAGATCCAAGTAGAATATCATAAGAATAAATTGAATTGTTTTCATATATGAACTGTAGACATACTAGGTCATCGTTTGCATTTGAATTTGCGGAGGCGTTCTTAGATAATTGACCCAAGCCTGAAGAATTACTAGGTTCCTAAAAAAAAGAAAAAAGATACCTCCGTTAGATCTCACAATTGTACACATAACGTTTCCTCAATAAAAATCTGCGAACATACGAGTTACGTGAAATTTACCGCGGTGCCGATCGGCGCAGATTAATATTGCGGAAATTGGGGTGAAATTTAAAATTATCCATCTCGGTGATATTATTAGAGATTGCTCATTCCGAGAATCGCAATGGGGTTTTAGGTTATGCCGTAACTTCTAATGATAAATACGTGCCTTAGCGTGGACAGTGCCCATTATTTCGTCGACGAATTTCTGCCCTGCCTTTTCGTGGCTGCCGCGTTAAAATCTCATGCCAAAATCGGTCGCGACGACGTCGAGGGTAACGAGCGATGAACTCACAATTTAAAATGCCGAATGCGGAAACACATATATATGTATACCGAACACGGACCGCGCGCCGTCACCGGTGCGACCGCGCGCATCACCACGTTAAAACGCGACACGTGACACTTTCTCATATAGGGTGTTCGGATTGTCAACGATCCAAAACTGCGCGCTTCGAGCGTGCTTTTCTCCACGATCTGTCTGAAATAAGTGCATAACCGAAGAAAAATTAACACATCAAATTACATATTACATCAGGAAAATTGAAACTAGACATATTTAATTTAAACCCCATTTACTTACTTAATGTCTTTTACTTAACTACCTTTACTTACTTAACTAACTTTAACTACCTTACTTAAAACAAAAATGTTTAAAACAGTGTCCACTGTTTTAAATCAGTTTTAAACAGACAGTTTTAAACAAATTGTTTAAAACATGCCAACCCTGCTTAATGTTTATGCATTAACAAATGTTTTTTTTAAATCTTATTTTCTTACAAAAATACGAAGTGATCGTTTGATCCTAAATATCAGGAAAAGAAATTGTTAAATTTTACTTAAATCAATTCAGCAACAGTTCAATTATACTTTCATCTTTTATTTAAAATATTTTAATATATAGATCGAGATTATAAACTTGAGATGTATATCCTTATAGTATGTAACAATAAAATATTGACAAAAGGAACAATTAGTTTTGTTTCAAGATCTTCTAGAAGGAATATAATAAAAATAATATCTCACAGCAGTGTGCTCTAATAATTACTTAGACGAGATTCTACCCCATACAGTTTACATAATCTTTCTGAGAAAAACCCGTGTTTTTAACACAATATATAAATAATAGATATAATTTTATGTATTACAATCTTCGGCGACATCGTGCCCAATGATTTACTTCGGATATGAAATGATTCTTAATCGATCGACAGCTAAATAATGCATTTCTTGATATTTGCAAATTGTTGATCAATTACTGTGCGTGTAATTTATAATTAGAGATCATAATATCTAATATTGACAGATTATTATGGCTTTTGTAACATGTCTGTTATATATTCTTAACCATATGTGTATGCAGCTGAATAGCAATATTATTAATTCTATTTCCTCCGAAGTTAAACCATAGGATACAACAAAGATACATATATATCGCTTCACTATTTTACATACAACGTTATAAAAATAATAGAAACTTGTAGTAAAAATGTATAATTCAGAAACGTTGCTAACAATAAAATCGTCGCGATAAAGTTGATGTACTCCCAGAGAAATAACAATAATATATACATATATATCAATATTGCAATATCATTTAGAAAAATTTACTCTGATGGTCGCAACATATAGATAAACATCAAATTTCAATTCTGTTAACACGTTGTCTGCCCAGTCAGTTATGTATGTCTCACCATACACCACAAATTTTTCATCATCGTAAGTAAATGATGATGAAATATCGAATATCATATGATTAAATAAGGCTATATCTCCATTCTAACATGAATTTCGTCCTTTTACTTTACATTGTTGTCTAGCTATTCATGTCATTCAAGATTTTACATTAAACGGCATTAATTTTTTATAAGTTAAAAAAATATTTTTTTATAATGTCGGTGATCACAGCGCTGCTAAAAAGTCAGGCGTCAATCACGGATGATCCCCATGGCAGTTAACGTGTTAATAAAGTTCATAAAATTTATACAGAGATTCTTATTCGCTATAAAAAAATATAACAAGTTTTATATGGCATCTGTTACATTTAGATAAGCTAGAGGTAATTAGAATGGTGGCCTTTGCATTAAAAATATATACTTTTAATGTACATATATGTACTTTCAAAAATAATATCCTCTTTCGTCAGATCTTCAGAGCAAGTCTAATACCACGACTAGCGAAAAATCACGATAATATTAAAGTGGTGCAAAAAGTTTGCCGTTTCTTTTTTTCATTTCAGCTACAATTGTTTAAAGCTACTGACAAATTTTCTAAAAAAGAAAAATAAAAGTTCTCTCTCATCCTCCTTGTCTAGATAAAAGATATATTTTACAAGTGACTATTGTAATTAATAAAAATTACTTACAAAAATAGCCCTTTAATATCAATTTTATTAATTCTATCTTTTGACATGAACGACGAACTTTTTGCACCGACCTAATAAGTTTTCAAGAACTTATGCTATTCGCGAATCGCACGGAGATTTGACGAAACCTATCTGTCAGACCATAGCTGGACTGATACGCGGGACTGCACTGACGGGCGAGATAGGACTCCCGTGGACTTCCAGATCAAATTCCGAAGTCGTCAGGCAATTTTCCATGACTCGGTTCCATCTGTCGGCACTCTCGTTGGCAACCACGTACGTTTTTGCAATTCTTGGCTCTATACCATTCATCTCGGGCCTTTCGCAAGCTCGTAGTGCTTCTTGATGTATAATAATTTCGTTGGTGATGTACGCTTCGCGACGTATCCTGTTGCGTAACTTGGCACTGATATCGGGAATGCACCATCGTATAAGGATCATCACGAGTGCCACAATATTCTGAAAAATATGCAAATACATCGCAATAATTATTATTTTCCTAATTTGTTAAGCTAAAATAGATAAATCGACATAAGATGCGGATATTTTAAAAATGAGTATACATCTAAATAAAAAGGAAAAAAAAACATACCTCAAAAACGACGATAAAAGCTAATCTAGCCGCTAGTATATGCCAGAACATGACGGTCCATTCGTATTTGTTTGGCGAGTCTGGTGGTTCTCTATAATCCGGATAGCGACAGATCTCGACTGGAGCTTGACCTAACGTTACATTTGGCTGAGATCCATTTTCCAGCTCACTAGTATTTAACTTTGATAGAGAATAATCCAGGAAACCTTCTAATGAATAATTATCAGAAATTGTGAAACGGTAAACTAATCTCGGTATAAAGTTCGAGGTGAAAGCTATGATGAATCCCTGAAAAGTGGAATTAATTGCGCTTAAAAAAAGGTTATTAAACGAAAGGATTAATAACATATCTTTGTGAAATAATGCTCTTTTCATTTTTATCAAATCTTCGATAAATTTCAAGTCGCAATTGATCTTCAAAAGTTACTCTCGAATTATAAGACTTACATTTGTAATAACGGATAATTTGGAAATGGAATCGAGAATGCGATACCATATGCCTATGTCTCTGACACGCTGTCCCACTGGCCTCCTGTACATGGTCAACAACTTTTTCGCGTCCAATCTCATCTCGAAAATGTTATTCAGTAATGCAAAGAATGGCGCTAATGGAAACGCAGCAACGAAGATCGTAACAAATCCATATTGTAGCACTACAAAGAAGAAAATTATAACTTTTTCAACTCCATGTATTTCTTCAAACAAGATTTAATGTTTTTTATATTTACCCATTTCTAAATATTCGGGAAAAAGACTTCTAGGTCCCCATTGGACCAATTTATAATCCCTGACCCATTGCAAATATTTTCTAGATGAATATCTCTTATTTGGATCTTCCAACTTTTTTGAACCAACGTGAACTTTCAAAGTGTTCAACCATTTAAAGAAAAGCGGAAAAAGCATTTCCAAAATAGTGTTCATGGTTTGTTTGCCAATCATAATAATACTCAATTGAATGCATAATTCCAAGAGACAACCACCTGGCCCGCACTCTTCTTGCCGAGATCCCATAAAGCGCCTAAACTGTCCTGGATAACCGGTAAATTGTCCTTTGAAAAATGCTATGTAAAATATAGAGGCGTAATAATTTATAAATTCCAATAAATAAATTTTCAGAGTCAAGCTGTCGTCAAATTCAGTCTGAGTACGAAGTAATTCAATCTGAAAATAGTAATATTGTAATGTAATATTTTCATTTATTAAAAGGAATAAAATATGTTTAAAGACTTTATTTTTATTTATTCAAACTGTATTTTGCAGTAACATTTTAATGAAAATTATATAATAAATATCTTCATAATCTTCAAAATATTTTAATGTTGTTTAATAAGATAAAATTCTTATATAAAAGTTTATCCTCATAAAATTACCTCTGTCAAATATTCTGCCAGCCAAACATAGAACCAATTGAACAAAATGATGCAACAAAGATTAATGCATGCGGCGGTCGCGGTAGTGAACAATATAGCATAACTGGTCACCATTGGGTGACCAGAAACGCTTAACGCAGTTAAAACCGACATTCTATACAGAACTACTCCAAGTACAGCAGCCATAGCTACAACTATCTGTAAAGTTATAATATAAGGTTATAACGAATTTTTACAAAAGACAATTTTAATATATAAGTATTATTAAATTATATAATTATTATAAAAATAATTAAACATACCAAAAGTAGAACAACTGAAAAACTGAGAATTGTAGCAGGCAATCTCATCTTCCAGTATGGTACTTGTGGCTCTTCCGCATTTGTAACAATATTGACAGACTTCTTCTTAATATGCGCAAGCCGTGCTAAGTACTGTGGCCTAGGATATTCTTCTTGAGCATCTAAACCAGTCAAATCCCATCTGTGGGTTATTTCGGCAGAATATAACTTCCATAGTTCAAGAAACCATGTGGCTACAAAAAATAATATACTATGTTATATAAAGATAGTATTCAAATATGAATCAAATATGATAGTCAATTTTATAAACAATTCATTAAAAAATTGTTATCAATAATTTTAACATACCCCATAATGACATAAAAAAAGAAAAAACCACGGTCGATGGATTGTCGAACAGATATGTAATCCTCGAGTGTAAACATGTTTCCTTTAGATCCCAATATCCACAAATATGATCACACAATGGACACATCTGGATAGTACCGTTACGATTACAAATATCTTCACTCGGATCATTGTAGTACAAAGTAGCGCAACTGTATATGAAGCACAAGAGACCGACGATACTGGCTGGAATCAGCATGTGAGTGTAAAATCCCAGCCAGGCGAAATAAAGTCCGATCTTCACCCCAAAGTACTCTTTGATATAATCCAAGGGCTGATAATGAAGGCATTTTCTCAAACTGGCCCATTCGGTGTACAAAAGATATCGCATTGAATCTGGAGTGTGCAGATTTCCCTGAAATATATAAATAGCATATTTATATATACCAAGTGACTCAAGTGAGTCATTTTGCTTTAGGGGCTCTAGAATAAATTTTTAAACCGCGACCACAATAATAAGATAAAGTAACTTACATCGTGAAGCGGATACGCTGCAACGTATACGTGTTCGGATATCAATCTTTCGATACCAAATGCGAAATCGTCCTCCTTGGTTTCCGTAAATCTAGTTCTGTCCAAGATAAATTGCACGATACGCGATCGAGTTGCCGGTGTGAAAAAATTTGGCGAATCCAGATCGAATAAATAATCTTTGTCTCTGCTATACACCGCTGTAAAGTTCTGCTTCATCGTCGGGAAGATAGTCGTGTCGACGTAATATTTGTTCATAATCCGTCGAAAAAATGAATTGACTTCCTTGATAATAACGTTACTGCTGGTTTCAGGCATTTGGCAACCAGGCAGTTCTCTCATTGGCAGTCGGAGTTTCAATATTTCGGCGTATCGTCGCAAAACTTCCTTGGGCGCGTGAATCTTTATAAAGTGCAAGCCGTTTGGTTCCGCTTGTTCGTACTCCAATTGTATTCCTTCTTTTTCCAGATTCTTCTCAAATATCTGAAATGAAAATATGATACGAATTTCATAAGTGCAAAACTGATTGTACATATTATTTAAATAACAATTTGTACTTACTCTTCTACGTTCGACGCTGCGATGAGTTTGTGCTTCTCTGTGATACTCGTCCCACACGAGTACGAAATCAACTGAGCGTATTTCATCATGAAAATATAAACTGTATCTGGTCCCGGAATAAGAAAGCTGGAATATATCAAAATATTATATTAATATCTTCTAAAAAACAGTCCAGTTTAACATAGTTCAACTTTATTCATCAGTCTCCAGTTACAGTTGACACAAATGAATTCATTAGTATTTCTTTGAACTTAGAAATAACTTCTAAAATTAGTACTTTTAAATATATTTTTAAAAATATTGTTAATCAATTCACATGTTATTAATTATTAAATACAATTATAAGTTAAAGTATATATTATATATGATAAAATAAAAATGATGAAAGGAACACAACGCTTAGCACATTATACGTAAATCATAGAACATATGAGAAGATTGATTCTTACCAATCTTGCATCATGTGCATTATTTTTCTTCTCTGTGTAGCTTCCTTCTAAAACTGTATCATTTGTGTCATTATTTACAGTGGACGAATCATCGGTATGTGTAGGGTAGAGATTATCCAGGGAGACTGCGCTGCGCATGCTGTTCACACTCATAGCGTCCTCGTACAAAGTGTTACGAACGCTTTGATACAATGTCTGTTGCGAGCCTTGATTCAAGCTGTTCTGCACCGACTGATACACGCTGGACCGAGCGCTAGACTCAGGAGCACTGCTTCGTCGTGGCGCGCATGTAAGAGAAACCTTGTCGTCATCCTCTTCCATCGCTCAATAAATTCGTCGATTGTCAAGCCCTACTTTTTGCAAACCAAACAAACATGTGCGTCATGCAAACCCAAGAGGAATCAGGAGTGCTGCGATCAAGAAGCATGGAGCAAGAAAAAAACGTTTCCATCGTTATCTTTTTATACAATAAAGGCAATATCTTAGCAATATGTGAGAATATGATTCGAACAGCGACAGGTGAAAGTTTGTAATTGAGAGGAGACCTCCCACATTTCTGCAACTTTGCAATACATTAACTCCATTGTCTAAACATACACATTTTTTAATATTATATTTATATATATACACAAGTATGATGTGCGTGTGTGTGGAAATAAAATCAACAATAAATTATAATCTGTTGCTTTCACTTTCACTTGCTAAAGCTAACCAAAATGTAACGTGCTTCCAAGATTAAGCTCGCGCCAGTAAAGTACGTACAATCGCGAGAATCCAAGCCCATTCTTCAGAAAACTGTTGCTCTTTTATTTTTATTCTTTTCCAACAATGTCATTGTTCGCGCAGAAAACATCGTGCGCTTACCTAATGCCCTCGGGTCCATTTATCGAGCGATACCGCCACGTCTATCTCTGGAAGACTACGTTGTGATCGAACTGCTTTTGCGAGGCACGGCTGCGTCGTCGTTGTAAAAATAAAAAAAAAACTGAGTAAGAATTTTATGACTGTTCCAGCTACATTATTTTAACTTCGAAACGACAGTTATACATGCTGTGTCACATACCGAATGATAGGAGCACGTCACGGCTCACGCGTGGCCGTCTCCATTTAAAGATCCCAGCCGTCCCAGGACCGGCGATATGCAGGCGCAGTAGCGTGCACGCACACGCGGTGTCCGTGGCCGTTGCGAGGTCATTGGAAGTCATGACTAATAGACTGAACAGTGAACCTTCGCGTTTGTTCATCCTACGGCTGCACGTTTACCGCCACGAAACACGAAATATATAACTATATACAGCTGTTTTATTTCTTACAATACGAGAAAATGATTCAAAACATAAAATATATTTCGTCGTAATTGTTAGGAAAAAGTGGATCCAGCAGAGAAGCAGAGATGTCTCATTTCTTACACGTCTAAAATTGTTAGACTTTAGACTTTTATTTTTAGATTTTATTTTTGTTCATCTAGAGAATTAAAATGATATATTTCAATTTTATTTATCACTTTTGCGCGTATGAGATACGTAAATTGTTCTCTCCCGTATTAGAAAATGTATAAAATGAATTATTTGACGAACTTAATATTAGCATGAGCGACTATCTCCGTGACTAGTTGATTAGTAAAGTACGTCCTGTATAATCACACATCTAGCAAAGAAATATATATATAGTATATATAACGTCGGAAGTGAATTTCCGCAGATATTACACGCTATCGTAAGAATTACCTCATTTAACGACTAGTTTTCCAGCCATTGTCGCAGTGTTATTTTATAAATTGGAAGTTTATATTTAAAATCCGTATACACGTCGGATACAAAAGTATCATTTTTCAGTAACAAATTTTATTTTTTACTAATTTGAGTGAACCATAAAAATGTTTATTATACAGATTATTATATAAATATTACTCGTATAAATGCTATATATACATATAATTATAGCTTTGTGCAAGAAACGCGTGCCCTATTCGTCAGTGTGCTTGTTATCCTATAAACAAGTTTGTAATATATTCAATAAAATACTTATTATTGAGATATAAGGATTACATGAATAGATCTTAATCGATACAGCTCTAGAGATACTTGTTCCTATATATTCCTATATATACACATTATGTACAGGAAAAAAGTAACATTTGTCAAATTATCAAATATGTAAATATATTACGCAGTTTCTGTATAAGTTTTACTATCCAAAAATTTATACGAAGTAAAATTAATTTATTACTTTGAATATTGTAAGAGATTGAAGGATTAATTTTTTTTAGCAGAAAATGAATATTTTGCAATCATACTTCCTGCATAACTAACGCATTGAGTTCTTCCTCTCCTGGACATAGCACTGCATCGATGTTATAAAAGGCGGCGTGAAGCGTTATCATGAACCAAGAAACTCCTGAAGGAAAAGAGCGAAGGTATACATTGTTTTCAATGCCAGAAAATTATTTACCTACCAAGTACCCAGAAGACAGCTGCGTGTGCACCAACTAGGTAAAATATTGGCAGCGAACAAATTCCAACTAAAGAATACACTTGCGCCAGGGTTAATCTATGATTCAGCACCATCAATTCCTG
>NW_020222276.1:444370-444622 GCF_003070985.1 Temnothorax curvispinosus
CGGGGTTACTTTACTCTCACTTTTGGAACGAATAGGCTCCGCCCATAAAGTTACTTACTTCGCGTTTTGGAACGGCGTAGGGTTAACCCTGCTACTCAGAGTAGAGTTTTGGAACGTACCCCGGGTGGTCCTCAATTATCCATGCGAGGAACAATGGTATAGTACCCGAAGCCTATGTATATGATCTGCCTACGATCTTCGTGCCAGAATTCAGGATAAGAATCTATTTATAATTTTATGCGCCGTGATACG
>NW_020222276.1:444722-445761 GCF_003070985.1 Temnothorax curvispinosus
TTCTGTATTTCTGAAACAGAAACGGAATACGAAAGATATATTTTCGTGTTTTAAAATGCAACGATGTTCTAAAAGGTAAATGTCTTTTTTACGTTTTGCTGTTTTAATTTACGCTTTTAGAAGCTTTGCTCACACCGCTTGACCTATGTTCTTTTCTAATCTTTTCTTCGAACCGTCCAATTTTCTTTTCTAGGGAGGCAATTAGACCTCTCGATGAAAAATGCTGAAACTGCTGGAAGCTTTTTTGCAAATTCGACACGCTGAATTGGTGGCAACTAATTTGAAGACAACTGTTATCGTAGCTAGAATAAAGTGAAAGCAGTAGGTAAAAGACTTTTTTCACAAGTTCTCTTTACCTGCTATTTCCATTATGTACGCAAGTTACCCTAAACCGTATGTTTTTTAAAGACTGTTTCGACATGGAAAAATAATTTCAAGTTGGGTATTTTGTTGACCGAGACGTTCGTATTTGAAGAAATTACCATCTTACACAATTTTATATGTTTCATAATGTTGTGGCCTTTAGCAAGTACTAATAGAATAGCGTGCCGAGCAAAAAGTTTTCACCAGTCTTTTCCTGATTTACCAGAATAGCCAGAAATTAAATGCGCGATAAAACAAGACGATCCCAATTATGAATTCGCAGAAAGAAAGAAATAAAACTTGTTTACACAACTTAATCAACAGCCGTTCTTATACTTTCGATCTTTTTCAGTACCGTAGCGGTCGATATTTTCTTTTTAATTCCCTTTCGGTTTTTATCTCAAATTCTTCGTCCTTTATTCTCAATAACATTTCAGTATCCGCAGAATGTTAAGGAGAAAGTTGGCAACAGCACATATGTATTTCAAATCGAAGATCGACTTACAATCAATGTAAAGTGGATGTCCCCGGCCTTGTTTTGTAACTTGAATATTTTAAAATGCAGTCGTTCTTTCACAACAAATTTTATAAATTATATTTTTTTATAACAACGTCCGTAAATGGAAATATATTGAATTAATGATCAGAAGAATAAAAAGATAAATTCGTATTGCAT
>NW_020222276.1:445861-446937 GCF_003070985.1 Temnothorax curvispinosus
TGAATAAACTAATAAAAATAATTATATCTGAATAAGAGTCGGTAATTCATCGAATGAAGGGAAGGCGGAGAAAAAGGATGATAAAGAAGGAGAGATATCGGCGTAAGGGTGCCGTCGCCGCGCAAGCCGTCCCTGTTTTGCTATATGCCTCTTTCCACGTTGGCCAGCCACAGGTTGCAGCTGCTCGACGAAAATTCCTTTGCCGTGAAACTTCTGTCGCAAGGACGCGTTTCTTTGTCTCCGTAAAAGAAGACAAGAACTCCCGCGAGGAGCCGCATTGTAAGAGACACTGCGTGTGAAGAACGGGTTACATACCGCAGGAAGCTGTGTCCTTTAGCGTTGATTAACAGCCAGTGAATCGAGCTCGATGACGAAATTGTCGATGCGATCCACCGTCAAAACCTTCGGGGCCTTCGGTCCCGAGACGAGGCGGGCCCAAAAAGAGATGAAATAGTCGGCGGCAGATGTCCGGCCGGGCCGAACAGCTGCTGCAGTATCGCACGGCGTAGATATCGCCCGCGATACTCGGGCCAATAATTGCTACCTCGCGAGAGATCCTGTCGTTCTTACGCCGCGCGTCGACGATCCTTTAAGAATTGAGAATTAAGAATTAGTGCACCAATAATGAATCACGAGCGTCGAGCGTCGAGCGATTTAAACGTCTGTAATCCGAATCTATAATGTCCATTATCTCTATCAATGCAGATTAACTTTAATCTCGGTTTAACTTGCGTTTTATCTTTTTCTAATAACTGGTTTTTCAAGTTTTCTTAAAACTAGAAGATAAAAATTAAGTTAAACCGAGAGTTAAAGTTAATCTGCATCGGTAGAAATAAGGGGCATCAGCCTCAGGGATTTAACTTTACTGTGCACTTTAAATGTCCAAAAATGCTCTGTCTTTTTATCTTTAAAGGATCTTGGCCCTATGTTGAGAGGATTGGATTCGACACAGCGGTAGCCTGACGCCGTAGCTCTTCGAGCATTTAAATCTGCGATTGACAAACTATATTCTTGGGATCGTTGTAAAGTCCTCCAAGTCACAAGAATTCTTTGTGTTAAACCCAGCCGACTGGATG
>NW_020222276.1:447037-448639 GCF_003070985.1 Temnothorax curvispinosus
CAGGTGTTTTGCGATTTATATAATTTTGTATATAGCATTTGCTGTAATGTTTTGCGATACTGCAGCAAAATTATATAATATTATATATTGTGTAATATAATTATATATTATTTAAAATTTCAGATTTTAAATATAACATATATTTAATATATTTAAAATCTTTTTAAATTTTATGCTTACATTCTTATTCTCTTTTCTTCTTGATTTTATATTTTATACTTGATATTCTCCCGAATCGAGTGCCGATTACTGTTTCGGTCTTGGAAACGCAGCTTTACATCTTTATTCCTTTCAAACGATATTCCAGAAGCGATATTCTCCCCTGTGCATTCGATAACGTCGCATATTACTCACCAGAAATAACATTCTATTACAATGTGTCTAAAGGAAATACGGGGGCGTGATACTTGCGTATCGATCATGAGCTATCGCTCAAGCAACGCCCGTCGCCTCCGCGAGCGGACGGGCAATTTGAATTTTGAAAAAGAATTTTGAAACGCCATTCCTCCCCTCGCGTCTCGCTCATGTCGCGAACGAATTGACGATCTCGGCAGTTCCAGAGATTCGTGTCTATCCTTTCCTCGGATCTCGCAGGAAGCGAAACGAAACAGCTAGTTACTCTATTATTCCTCGTCGAGAAACGTCTCATGGAGAAAATCCTATTTAGAAAGCTCGGATTTTTTGGTCAAATCCAGCGAAACCAACCCCCGGAGCGGCCGGCAGTAGTACGTAGTAGGTGTCCGGTGGTTACGAGGTGGTGGTGCGGTGGTGGTGGTAAACTGTGGAAACCGGACGAAGGTGCGCCGCGCGGCGACCAATCGGCGGCCGCGTCACATCGCTCCCCGCAGCACCGGTCTCCGCGTCGCGCGCGCCGATTGGCCGGCCGCGGGCCGCCGCGCCGTGCGAACCGGCGATTGCGCCGCGCGCGCCGCATTGGAAGTTGGAAGTATTGGCACTATTTGGCAGCCATAATGAACGCGAACGCCGGAGCGAGCGGTACGATACTCCCGTGGATTTGAAAAACAGATTTGAATTTAATTGAAAGTGCGCAGCCGCCGAGAGTGCGCGACAACGTCGTCGTCGATCCTCGATCCTCCGGTCGGTCCTACTTCCTCGTCAGCCGTAGCTGGCGTTTCTTCCCCGTGTGTGTGTGTGTGTAGTTCCACCTCGTCTCTTCTCGTGAAAAGCGCGAGACGTGAATCCGCGCGAGCGTCGCGTCGCGCACGCCGCACGTGCGTGACGTGATCCAACGAAGAAGCCTGCCTGCGAACATGGAGGTCGCGCGGAAGGTGCACTACGATGCGTGCGACATGCAGAACGGCGAGCTCACCTGGAGCTGCGGCGGCACCAACGGCGGCGGCGGCAACGGCGGCAACGGCGACGGCGACGGCGACGGCCGCGACAGTCCCGAGTGTCCCTACGTCCTCGACTCCTCCGTCGACGAATTCGACTCGCCGCCGCCGCTGCAGCCGCGCAAGCTGTTCAACGCGGCTGACTGCAACGACGACGAGCATCCCATCAACAACAACAATAAAATTCCGATCTTCGTGACAGGTTAGAGTTCTCGCTTGGTTAAATTGTTCGTGCGTCTTTGGCTGCGGC
>NW_020222276.1:448739-450889 GCF_003070985.1 Temnothorax curvispinosus
TTTGCACGTCGTTGTTTGTTAATTTTAAGTGCAGCTACGGAGAATGGATCTTTACGTTTGTTTGTCGCGTCTGAACTCTTTACACTTTTCCCTCTTTCTCTTTCTCCAATGTTTACAAATCACACCTGGTTTATTTATTGTGTACTTTAGCGTGTATTATTTTATATTGCAGAAAGTATAAGACGGCGTAGATACGAAGAAGGGAATCTTACGTTTGCTTACGTCGCATCTGAACTCTTTGCACTTTTCATCTTTCTCTCTTTAATGTCTACTTATCACCTGTTTTATTTATTTTGTACTTTATCGTACGTGTTTTAAGTGCGGAAAGGATAACACGGAAAGTTCCGAACTCTGCGTCTTTCATCCCTCTCTCTCCAACGTCCAATTATATACCTGCTGCATTTTAAATGAGGAGCACAACGTGGTGCAGCTTCTCACACAAAGGGGCGACCCTTCCTCTCCGCGCTACGTCACGGCGTCCCTGCCTTCCCCCCCGGTGCGCGGGGTCGAGCGTGACCTCGTGTTTTCATTTACGAATCGAATCTATTTTGGAAACGAGCCCTGAAACGGTTTGCGGAAACGGTTCGCACCGAGACGCGTCGTGAATTTTTTGCGCGAGATCTCGCTCGCCGTTGCTAATTATAAAGAAGGGAGTAAATAATCGCGGCGCTAATTGCCGAGTTCGTTCCCGTACGCGTAGCCAGAAAAGATCGGAGCGGAGAGCTGTCTGTACGGCAAACGGAAATTCGGTTTTGTTGCACGAAACATGGATCCTGTCGGCGGACACAGATGTGAGAAATGGACGTTTGTCTTGCCAGTTTTACCCTCAGAAACGCTCCAGTTTGAATCCGATTCTAGACGACTGTGTTTTCTTTCTTGTATTCCTTTGTGTTATCTTCTCTGCGTTTCTTCTTTGTACGCTCGTTATTCTTCTCTTCTGTCTTCTGTAATTTCTCTTCTCAAGATCTTAATATTTCAAGCACTTGTTCGAAATCGTATTTGTGCATGGTGCGAAATGATTGACATATCGATACATTTAGACAATTTTTTTTTGCATCGTGCACAAGTACCTTCTATAAAGTTCTATTTTGTCCAATTTCTGAATTTGCGATCGTAAATTATTTGATAGTCTGATTACGATCGACATTCTGATTACGTTTTTTTCAAGTCGAAGTTGCAGCATCAGTGATTCTAAAGTCTCTGTGTACTGATGTCACAAGTGTATGTAATATCTAATTGTCACGTGCAGTATCGCATGTATGCTTTGACTCGTTGGCAAAAACACGTGCATGTGCAAGTAAACAACTTAATTCTGGTTGCTAAAAAGTATCATTCTTGTGAGTGAGTTTTTAAATATTGAGTTTGTCGCTTTGAGAGATAAAATTTTATAGCCAATTTTCACTAATCATATTTAAGTGCGTACCTTGTCTTATTTTCTTTGTTTCTTTATTAAAATTTTCTTTTATGTTTATGATAAACGTTTTATGATGAACGTATTATGATAAACGTTTTATGGTTTGTGATAAAAGTTTGAAGAAAACCCATTCTTATCTTTTTTTATTTTCTAATCTGTTACATTTTATTTTGAGATAATTTTAACGTGTTATTTCAATGATGTCGAGCAGTCTCTTTTTTGCTCTGAGACAAAAAAGAAAATGTAGTTTAATAAGAGTATAACATAGTAAAAAGCTGATTAATCAGATCAACATTTCTATTACTTGTAAGCTTGCGAAAGTTCTCTTTTAGTTGTTAAGATATCTTTATGACGACTACAAGTTTTATATGTCGAATAAACGTTTATTTGCAGGTACTCCGGTCATCAGAGCTCCTATCAGTCGCGAAACTGTTTCCCACAAGAATTCAATGGGTTGTAGTCCACCGTACAAGCGCGTTAGGGCATTACGTCTATTTGATTCGCCCACAACCCCAAAAACTCTGATAGAGAAGAGCGTGTTACAAACTCCGGTACCAATAAGGTGTTCTAGATTTTTTAATCTAGAAAAACCTAGACCTTCGAAGATAAGTCCTCCCAGTTACCCGAATAAGTTGGAAAAACCCACTGCGAATTTAAATCCATTCACACCTACTGGCATGTTAATAACAGCAAGAAAAAGAAGCAGATCCAAACGTAGTCTCAATGGGTATGTATG
>NW_020222276.1:450989-482813 GCF_003070985.1 Temnothorax curvispinosus
CACGTTACTTTCTTTTTATTATAACAGTAGTAGTAGTTCGCCGGATATGCAAATACCAAAGTTTGACCTCGCCGACTCCGAAGACTCCGACAACGAGTACGAGCACGCGACGAAACGCGTAGCACTGCAGGACTCGAATATATCGCGTTACCACAAGGAGTTCCACGAGCTCGGTTTGATCGGGGCCGGTGAATTCGGCTCTGTGTACAAGTGCATCAATCGGTTGGACGGGTGTACGTACGCAGTCAAGAAGAGCATCAAGCCTGTAGCGGGCAGCACCAACGAGAAGAATGCGCTGAACGAGGTGTACGCGCATGCCGTGCTCGGCAAGCATCAGCACGTGGTCCGCTACTATTCTGCTTGGGCGGAGGACAATCACATGATCATCCAGAACGAATACTGCAACGGCGGCAGTCTAGCGGACATGATCCTCTCGATGCAGGAGCAGAAGCAGCATTTCAGCCAGGCGGAGATGCGCCAACTGCTGTTGCACGTGGCCGAAGGGCTGAGGTATATACACAGCGTGCAGCTTGTCCACATGGATATCAAGCCTGGCAACATCTTTATCACCAAGGAAAAAAAATTGCTCGCCATCAACTATGACTCCACCGATGACGGTTTCGACGAGGACGAGACCGTCGACGAGGAGATCACGTACAAGATCGGCGATCTCGGCCACGTCACTTCCATCAGCAATCCGCAGGTGGAGGAGGGCGATTGCAGATATCTTCCAACGGAGATTCTGCAAGAGGACTTTACTCATTTACCGAAAGCCGATATCTTTGCCCTAGGGCTGACCGTTTACGAAGCCGGTGGCGGTGGGCCTCTGCCGAAAAACGGACCCGCGTGGCACGACATTAGACAGGGGAAATTGCCAAACCTGCCACACTGCAGTCGCGAGCTGAACGACTTGTTGAAGGTGAGACCTTATTTCCAAAGTTTCAACGGCAAATAATTTTTCTGCCGATCTATCCGCTGTGTATAAGAGTCTTACATACAGCGGATAGGTCATTTTCCCAACAAAAATCATTGCTCTTCTTCTGACGTTTGCTGTTTTGTGTTATTTACAGCAAATGATTCATCCCAATCCGGAAGAGAGGCCATCGGCGATATCTTTGATGCAACACCGAGTCCTATGTCCGCTCGGGAAGAAAACCAAAGCGCAATTGCGAAGGGAATTGAACGCTGAAAAGCTCAAAAATGAAATCTTGTCCAAACGACTCCATGACGCGGCGTTGTACCTGAAGTCTATCACACCGAACGTTGTCGGAGAGGGTGGTAATAGCGACCGACAGTTGCGACCGATAGCCACCAGATTATCGTCATCCCGTATTATAGGCAAAAAAGTCAATCGTAGTAATAGCACTACGAACTTTTGAATCTTTTTCTCGTTGACTTTTGACACCGGTAGAGTTTCGGAAGGTGGAACTTGAGGGAGCGATCGTTTTCCTGAAGTCACCTTAACATGTGATACCGTATCTAGTTTCTTTTAAGTATGATTCCAGTAAAAAATAAGACGTTTATACACACCAGAATGCCGAATGAAATTACATACGATTGTAAAGAGCATTCCTCCCTATGATGATTATCTCCTGTAATACGATTGACGTTTATTATATAGCTGTAAACAACGTAATATCTTAGTACCCTTATACTATAATATGGTTGTGTATTTTTTTTTTCTTGAATTGTTATCGAAAACGAAATTTGTTAGTATACGAACGTGTAGCAAGCAAGTTTGGAGTCATTTTTTGGGGAGAGCGCTGAGGGAGCAAAGTTTGATTTAATCCAAGGTGTAATTTATGCTCGAATGTGACAAGATAGTATAATATTCGTAGAGTCGATTGGCATAAATTTTTTTTCTAAATTATGAAATGAAGCTGCATTATAGCAGGCTAATTTTGTGCAGTAAGAAAGTTTTTGAGGCCACTTGATATTCTTTCCTGTTTCAACGTTGATAGAATCTCTTGCGCTTATCGAGTGTTGTTTTTTTTTTTTAATACTGGGCTCTAAAACTTTCCTTATTTCAATATAAAGTTTTTTTTTTCATTAAAGTAATTTTATTCTATCTCGGTATGCAGTGCATGCGGAGTAATAAGTAAAAATCGCATGTAAGCGAATAAAGATAAACTATTTGTGTCTTTTACAATTTTTGCACGTTCAATATTTATATGTTATAAAATCTAATAGTTATCTCACTTTTCTCTCTCAGGAATTTAGGGTTTATAATCATTTTCTTAAACGTTTAAACGTTTTTCTTTTATACTTTATAAACAACGAACTTTTCCTTTTTGTAAAAATGACAATCCACGACTGAACAAGTACGTTCTAGTTGTATTAATAACAACGAAAATTGTTCTTATATCTTCTTAACCTGCTTTCGCTTGCTGATTGTAACGCTTTCTTTACAATCTCAATAACAATGCACGGACTATTTTGTATCTCGTAAAAAAAAAAACCAAAATTTACCTGTATAAAAATAATAAGTACGTCCATACACTTGTCTATCTTATTGTCTTTTTACTTCAGTCAGTATTTTGCCAAAAAAAATAATAGGAACGTCATTATTTATGCCTTTAAAATGTAAGCTTTAGCTATAGCGCGAAATCTCAGGTTGACGAGTATATTTTTCTACTGTAATATAACGTTTTATACAATGTGCCGTTTATTACTTAGCTGATCACAAAGTGGCTTTTATTATTCGTTATGAAGATACAAATTTTGCGTTACAATATTATGTAGACTATTGACAGCATGAATTTCATAATGTAGAAGAAACATTTGTTTATATTAATAATTCGTGACTTGTAATTTTCTATTTCATTAGAGATTAGCTAAGTATTAAAACTATGTAATATTTAGACAATACTATTTAATTTAGATAATCATTTACCGCTGTGCCTTTACGGCTTATGCCATAATATTGGAAACTAACGTTCCTTGTTATTTTTATCAGCATTTCTAACGACACGCATGTTTCCGTTAACTGCCAACTTCCGTTACAATCGCAAAATGATTTTATCAAATAATTTTGCCCGTATCTAATTCTGAAATAAGTGTTATTTAATCTTACAAAGTTAAACAGAGTAACAATCGGTTTATAAGATCACAGGCACGATATTCGATTTTATATAAGTGAAATTTAAGAAATAGGTTTTTAAGATCTTTTCGAAAAATACTAATTTTTACAGTAATTAGCATTTATTTAATAGCACCGGACAAATTAAAGAAATGCAAATTAATGCGCACGTTATATCAAGGATTATTTTAAATGTAAGCAACATATGTCAAGTTTAATTCTTTTTCTGTGATTAAAGATACTGCTAGAGAATCGATCGTTTTAATCAAATTTATCTTGTGCTGCTGTTTTATTTTGTAAATTTTGCTTCTTTGTTGAAAAAGAATATAAAGATAAGATCAGGCATGCTTTCTTACGCGTATTTATTATAGAATAATCCTTGACAGATATATGCACGCGTTTCTTTAATTTGTCTATCAAACTACTATTAAATAAGTGCTATAGTTATTATTACGAAACTTGGGGAACGATAAGATAATAAAATTAAAAACCTATTTCTTAAATTTTAGATTGAATATCTATTTGAAAGTGTCAAATTTCAACAAAGTTTCGTACGAAATAAAAATATGACACGAGCAATTGTCAACATACAAATAACAGTTTCCAATCGTGAATAACAAGTTGATGGTTCCTATGTTTTTCACATGCTGCTCTTTTTCCGCATATCGAAGCTTTTATTTCCACGGCGGAGAACAAATTGTTAATAATAGACATTCATGCTGCTCAGGTGATATGTTAGCATTTAGTTTGCAGGATTTTACTATATTTCCCAAAGATTGATGTTATCGTTAATATACACGTTGACTTCCGTAGATGTTTCTCTGACGCCAACTTCGTCACTCTGCCAAGTTGTAAAGCATGCTGATGTAATCCGAATTCTTAGTATTAATAAGGGGAAGCTTGTGAAAAGCGACTTGGGCGATTGTTTTCATCTGCTCCGAGCGAGTGAACTGTGTCACTATATAAAATAAAACAGCGTATTTTTTAAGATTAGCATCTTGAAAAAAAATCATACTGCTATCAAGAATATGCAACTGTCATTGTTAAAATTAGTACAAAATTTTGTACTAATTAGTATTTAAACTGTATGATTATATATCCATAAGACATAGTAACATCAAATTGTTTTGATTGATGCATTATTTTCTTATGTATCTTTTACACGAGTCGTTTGTATAATAAGCGTCTATTATAATTTAATGTGCTATTACAGAACGATAGAAATTAACAATATAGTGACGCAAAATATACGATTAATCGATTAATTTATAAATTGATTGAATGAACGAATTCAATGGATTTATTAATTTATATATTGATCGATTTTAATTCATGAACTAGATCAACAGAGATGATTTCAATATAATATAAGCAAAACGGAAGATTGTTAAACAATTATATTTTGTGTCTTTTATATTAAGATTTGTATCGTTTTATATAACAGTGTGACACATTCCAGTGTGATACCTTTGTTATACAAACGCATTATTTTTTACATTATTTTTCGCGTTACGCTCGGAAAAGATTAAAAAGAGCCGGTTAGTCGCATGTTACAAGCTCGTCTTGTAAGGTTTTTTTCTTATACTTTCGTTGATTCTAATGAACATAGCATGCCAGACAATATCTCCGTTTTATATAATACATCGCTGGTTATATATATACATATATATATATAATTAATAGATCGGACAATATATTCAACATATCTCCTGCTAGTTTGTCATACAATGTTATCTTTCCCCCTATTTTTTAACATAAAGAACCGAAAATCCTGCGCTTGTTTATCGAATGTGATACATGCGAAGGGGAAGTTTACACGATTTTTGTATGCATATTCGCATAATGTACCTAGTTTTAAGACGTTACTGTATTTATATATGAAAACAATTTTGAAAACGTCGCGTATGTCGAAAAATATATGCATGAATGTCTTTCTAAATGAAGAAGGGAAAGTGAAGTTCCACCAGCAGCAGGACGAACTTTAAGCGTGAACAAGTTCATATCCTGCTAAGTAAATACTTAGGCTTAAATTGTTTCAATTATTAATTAATTATTCAATTATTAATTATTATATTACTATAATTATTATTATTATTATTACGAATGATGATTAACTGATTGTTACGCTTTCCATTCTTACAATCTCTCCATCATGTAAGTCTAATATAAAGACCGTTACTTCGCGCAAGAGCTAACTTGAACAGTTTTCGGCGAGCACTGATAAACACTGGTGCTAGTTAACGTGTACAAATTAGCGGACTTGGCTCATCGGAGCCCTCCTATATGTAAAAATTGACAGTATCTTAGGGCGTGTGTCGGCTGATTTCACAACGAGCGTAATGCATCACATACTGTGATTCGATTGGATTGTTAATGTTATATGGTTTGCATTTCTTCATCATTGAATTTACTCCTACTGACATTTTGTGAGATAACACTTCAAAATTCAATAAAGGGAGAGAAAAGGAAAAATTGTATTACTGCGAGTGCTTAACGAAGAACGATTCGTCCTGACCTGCATGATGATCCATCCCATGATTTATCCCAGGAGACAACGAAACCGAGGATGTCCGTCGAGGATTCTCTCGCATAACGCTTTTCTAACGTGTACATCAATCATTGAGAAAGATTCAGAGTAAACTCGTTTCGGGGAGATCAACGTCGTTTCTTTCCTGTTGAACGCTTTTCTAACGTGCACAATCGTTGAGAAAGATTCAGAATAAAGTCGTTTCGGGGAGATTAGCGTCGTTTCTTTCCTATTGAAATAAAAGTGGCACAGTTCCATGACGTATATCAAATTGACTTTGGATCTGTTTACGTTCCGGATACTTTGTTTTTCTACAGTAGAAAGTATCTTACCATTTTTAATTTTTTGTCATGCGAGAGTGAACGGGCCAGAAATAAAATTCGGATTTTTTTGCCTGATAGGTGATCGCATTAAGCTCATCCAACATTCCCAATTGAGGATCTAAAAAAGAGACTTTCGTGAATACATATAATCCGTAAAGATTCTCTAATTTTTCCCCTCCTTGAAGTGGAACCTTTACTTCGATAAAATCTAACTTAATGGTTAAACCCTTAATGTCAACAATTGACAGCTTAAAAACTAAGTACAACGAAAAGGGCGACAAGGAATTTGTTCTACAATTATTAATACAATTAAATATAATAGATATTAAAGGGTGAGAGAGAGCTTACTTGCTTTTGTCGATCGCGCCGGTTAACAGATATATATGCCAGTTATGAAGTAACTTTGTTTTTGTTTCTGCTTCGGAAGGACCCGAGTCTGACATTCTAAATCTAAATAATTACCTGTTAAAATGAATCATCGAGGCTTTCTATTTTCAAACACGCGCTGCCTATAAAATTATGACACCCCTGGCGAAAAGGTTTTTCATATTGTAGATTTATGAAAAATTCTAAAAAGACGTCAAATTTTTCGGATACTAATTAGATAAGGATTTTTGAAATATTTCGGTATCTATATATGTGTAAACAATACATCGATTTCTACAAAAATATGTTAGCGAGAAAAATCTGAAATATTCTGTTATAATTTTGTCTGAGTTTTTTTTTAATATTTCAATTCATGTAAAAAAAAATCTTAAAATTTTCATAGAAATTCTAATAAATAATGTGAAAAATTTCGAGATATTTTTCCATCGGGGAGAAACTGCACGATTTATGCTTGTTACGTCTGTGGTCATCTTACGTCACTCGTATCCATGGAAACGTTTCGTTGGTCTCGTCTGCTGTCGTCTGCTCGTCTGCTGATCCCGTCACTCCTGGTGATTCCTGGTTCCTGGTCGTTCCTGCCTCGGAGATGTCACGGAAGGTCGTGGCCCTCGTTCACCTTTGGCCGGTGCAGTTCCGTTAATTTGAAGGAGGAGCCTCAAAATTAAACGAAGATCAATAATAATAATTCTACGCGAACCGTGTCGCCGAACAATAGATAACCTTCAATGTCGTAAATAATTCCGCATGTTATTACGTCTGCGAAAGCTACTTTTCACGACGAGTTTTTCCTTCTTAGATTCACAAATATATATATAGCTCGCAATGTTTTCGTTATATTTTTGTCAACTATAGACTATGTACGATAGTGGTGTAACGATAATGCATGTAACGGTTACGCAATACTAATGGCTGTCAAATAAATAATCTTCTGTGTACGAAAAGAATTCCCTTATTCAATTGGCACCAATTTCAATTCCTCGAATATGTCATAAGAGGATAATCCTGTGCGACACGTTATCTTTTTTTATACTCGTTCCATCACTTTCAGATATACGCTTTCATTTAGCACATCGAGAGGATAGAGGATCGTATAGAATAAGTCACCAAGATCGGCGCTTGTGTTTCTAAATTGTTTATAATTGGGCACGTTTTTACAAGAGTCTATGTCAATCTCTAGTATTAATTCTCTTTTGCGTAATACTCTTTTTTTATCTGCAACAAAATTCGAACATCAGATGTATGAAAATATCATAAGAATCTACATTAGAATTATTTCTACCTCTTGCGGTAATGCTGTTTTTTTATCTGCAACAAAATTCGAACGATCAGAATATGAGAATATCACAAGAATCTATATTGAAGTGATTTCTATCCTGCTTTAATTAATTACAATTACTGGTAATTAATGGGATGCATTTGCAGCAAGTTTCTTCCAGTTTTTCATCTACCGACATTTTATGCATCTTGTTTCTAAGAATGTTATTTTCAATGTTGTTCCAATCGACAAGATTGATGGGGATACAGCTACGGCATCAATTAACTTAAATTATTTGAATACAATTTGTATGATTAGAATATAATAGCCAGAAATGAACTTATGCTAAATGCTGTCTTAAAGTTGAAGAGTTAATTTCACATTTCTCTTTGCTCTTTTCACCTCATTGAAAATGGTTTCTGTAGAGCCTGAAAATTTTAGCTTTCACGCATGCTTCTTTAGGTAAGATTATCAAAGATGATTATTACTTTATAACTTTATTAATTCAATATGCTAGTAATGTCTCTACTGTAAGATGCTGATGGAGAAAAATATAATCTATTGTTCGTTTTATTTAGGTGCGTTTCGAAATAATTTGAAATGTGTGTAAAGATCAATCCGCATCCGAGGAAGAAAACTGGTCTTTTCTATCGATATGGATATGTACTCTTAATGCTCGCATGCATGATATTTGCGACTATTCAACCGCATATTGGCGGAACGAATGGTAAATCGGTTTTCTAGACTTCAATGCATAGTTTAATAAAGAAAAGAGAAACCATATTATGTACAGAAAGAATTCTTGCTGTATTTCTATCATATCAATTGAGATAATAGTGCATTAATGTTACGGTATTGCGTTTTCCGTTTCAGGTCTGATCAACGGTAACTTTATTATTCGCTATTTCGCTGTGCCTTTAACGTACTTGGAAGCTGGATTATTATGCGATCCCAAATCTCTTTACTCGACGCTGAAGAACGGCTATCTTCTGACATTTGTGATGGTTTTCGTGTACATTTTGATGCCCTCTCTAGCACGACTCGGGACGTATCTGTTGATGACCTATGCGAAAGTTAATGTGTGGCTACTCAAAGGAATGGAGGTGATCCAAAACATTTTTATAATCCGCAATTAATTAATCTCCCTTTAACGCACGATAGAGAGATGCTAAATGGTGGCTCTATAATACTTGTAATACTTTTCTTACTTATATAGCTGCAAGTGATAAAGCAATTGTTATATATTTCAGGTCCTTTACTGCATGCCACCGCCATTCAGTACGGGACTTGCCTTGTGCCGTTTGGCACAGGCTGATTTGCCCACGAGCGTAATTACCACCCTCGTTTCGCACTTTGGAGGATTATTCTTATCTCCTATTTTACTATATCTAATGGTAAATCCTTTTACCCACAAGAAATATGTTTTTCTTATTGGAACACATTATATGTGTTCTAACAGTCTATCATTTACCTTTACGTATTTATGTTTATACTGTTCTAGCATACATTTACAATTAGAGTTTATTTTTTTGAATAGCTATTCTGAAAGACTATAAGATGTCGTAAATAATTTCTTTTAACAGTTAGGGACATCTACTCCACCACTAGTCGGAATTAACATCAGAGAGACTATATACAGCACGCTTATTCCATTGGGGACGGGTATCGTTCTACGGGCATTCGTACTGAAAAACAGATGCTTGAACGTTAATACGAGTTGGTTTTCCCAAGGTTTGTTGCTAGCAATAGCGTATCACTGGTTTTGCGACGCCGTACTGGCAGATGCTTCATCATTGCAAGCGGTGGATATACTGTTCTGCGTACTCATCAGTAAGTTATTTAGCTTGTATTTAATCTCTCGAATAACAACCACATCCAGCATATTTAACGCTACATGTATCTTTTCAAGCATGCCTGGGCCAGCTCCTTCTTAGTAGTCTATGCTGGATCTTGTGCTCCCAGTGGTTGCCGCGGGATATTCTTCTGGCTGCGTTATTTACCAGCACTCACAAATCCGTTAGTCTCGGCGGTTGGATCTTGCGTGGAGCGTATCACGGCTCAGCTCATGGGCCAGCAGTGAATTTGCCATTAACGATATTACCCGTTGCACAATTGTTGTTAGGTAGTTTGTTAGCCAGCTGGCTGGCTCCATAAGAAAAAAAAAAAGTTATAAAGTGGTCTTACTTACAAATGCCTACATTCGTTTTATAGAGAGATATCATTGTATCTTCCAAGCTTACCGTTTGTATAAGATGTACGATAATTAGCATTCCGTTTTTTTTGCTTTATCTTCGAATCCTGAAAGGAATGACTCGTAAAAATTATTACAGATCAATTTTAAGAGATATTTAATCAATCTGGAGTATTAAAAGTTTATTTAATAAAGTATATTATAGACAGAAAATAGATAAATTGAATAAATATATCGGTATCAACATCTTTATAAATTTTTTAAAGGTGTAACTAGTTAAGCACAATGCTGTAATGTAGAGAATCACTTTTACATTTCACCAAATAATTTGTATTCGCTCGTTAATGAAATTACTAGGAATGATTACGTTTTGGAACCGAGTAATTTTCCATACGAATATTTATATGTTATTTATGATCGTTATATATCGTGTAATTCAATACTTACCTTGAAACTGGATGGAATGGTTTGTAAGAATGATGTATTACTGTTTTGATCTGGATTGAAAGAATTTATGTAAATAATGCGCGAAATATTTCATATCTATATAAATCTCATTGCATTTTTCAGCAATCTAATCCATTGACATCTTTTAAAAAGAAACAATAAAGATGATACATTGTACTGCTCATTATTACAAGAACCGTTTTAAATAGGTACAATAGATAAAAGTCAACAGCCAATCGAGCGAGATGTTACGACTTACGATTGAATTATATAATATAGAGATACCTATTTATATTATATAAATTACAAATATAGTTTCCTCATCTTCGAATGAAAAAGTTCTGGATATCCTCGAAATTACAAGCTCCTACTTATCCTAAGTCCGTCTACCATGTTAACGAGCCTTCAAAATAACAAGAGCTAGGAAAAACAATTCGAGTTCTACGTATAAAAGAAGAGGACTTGTGAAACTCAGAATGACAGGTGTTTCTTTTTTTTTTATCTTCCCATACAAAACATAGCGACTTTATTCTACAAATAATAGGGATAAATTTTGTTCAATTATTCCTGTTCGAAAAACTTGCGTGTTGATTCACTTATCCTTCTTTTTCCTTTCTCTATTTATGTTGCGCCACTTAATGTGATACGTCGTACCGTCACTGGTGCGCACATTTATAGTATATTCAATAATATTAACAAATAGTGTAACACTCATGATAACGCTGATGAGCATGATGTAATTCGATTCCTTCGTGTAAATCATGGCAATAGACGCATCAAACGGCGGTGCAGCAATGTAGGCGTAAGTACCAGGTCGCGTTCGACGATCGGCCCGGATGGTCACGCAGTCGTTACATTTGACACCAAGCTCCTGTCACAAATGGCGCTGACGCTGACGCCGATGCTGCTATCGCCGCCAGCTACGCGACTCCCCGTCCTCGTCTTCTTCCTCCTCGTTCTCTTCTAAGAGAAACGCCTCCGTGCCCTGGAAAAATTGACATCTTTAACGCTTGAAGAACCAACAGACGATATGGAGATGCTCTTATCGTAGAATATTTATGTTAATTAAATTTTTACTGCACAAAAGAAACGGCATGCTGTATCAGTGCTGCGTTTTATGTAAATTTCAGACAAATAACAAAAATTCTTTCTATTAAATATCTTCTTGCCTATTTGCGAAATAATAAAAGTCGTAGGAAAATCTTCTTGATCGATATAAACCCTAAAATATCTGAAAAAATTAAAATTCTAAATTCTCATATATCATCAGAGAATATTTCTTCATTTTTTAAATAACTTATTTGTACATTCTACTTAAACGGACTATTATTTTTATCAAAGTCGGAATTATACAAGTCTTATGTTTACCTCTAAGTCGATATCCTCGTCTGCAGTAGGTGCAGTTTGTTCGGAACGCGATGAGAGCTGTATAGATGCGCTCGAATTAGTAGCTCCTCCACGATGTAGATGATGGCCGGACACCCAAGTTATTGATAACAATCTGTCTTGAAATGTGCGTCCTTTCACTAGGGCTACCTCAGCCTCTTTCCTCGATTTGAAATTGATAACGATCGAAGGTGTCGCGTCGTCGACTATTTGATTTACTATTTCACCAAATTGCTGAAGCACAAGAGAAATTGGCAACATTAATTGCACGTCGTGTGCTTGTTGAAATGTCAATGAAAAGGATACATGGAGCCTTAAATTATAAATTTGTAACAAATGTGCAATGCCAAACTGTTGGTTACCAGAAGAATAACAATATTACACATTGATCTTAATGTTTCTACTGACAAAGAATAAGTTTTATGAAAAATAATTAAACATTCAAGAAATACAGATACGTACATACAAGATCTTTTTGTATCTCTTATTTTTGAGCGATAAAAAAATCGCTGTACAAATATTACGAATGCATAAATCTTACTTGAAAATGCGCTAGGACCTCCGCCTTTTCTTCAGTTTCATAACCGGAGACTAGAAGACTCGTTGGCCGGTGATCCACCGAGACATGAGCGAAACTTCCTCTGCCGCGGCCCCTGAAAGACAGCGCGGTGCCGCGTGCGACCCGGCTGACTTTCGTGCCTCTACCCACGCCGGGATTCGTGTTCAAACCCAACGCGGCCGCCTGAGCTCGAAGTTCGTTCAATCTCTTCTGCAACTCGCCAGCGTCTTGGCCTTCTTGTTGCGCGGTCATTAAATCTAACTCGGCGTCCAGGATCTCCTTCTGCGCCTGCTCCCTAGATTTCACCTGCGACTTGTTACCGCCAATCTGGCCGTTCGCGGCCAAATCCTTACGCAAATTGTCGACCGACTGCTGCATAGCCTTTATCGTCGGCATGATCGATTCCTTTTGTTCCGGATTCTTTTCAGCCTTGTCAATCAGTGCACGCAATTCAATCAGATGCTTGTCCAGCAATTCTTGTTTCCTCTTGCGCAGATCGGCGGTCAGCTTTATCGCCTCCTTACGCTTCTCCTCTTGCTTCTTCTTTAGCGTTTCCTTAGCCGCTAACATCTCTTGCGTTTTCTTTATCGCGAGAACTTTGTCTTCTCGAGTAGGAACAACGGCAGCTTTAGGTGAAGTCGGAACCAAGGTTTGCGTGACTTGTTCCTCGGTCGAACGACGCGTGGGAACGTACTCGTTATCTTCGGTTTTCGCCGGTAATGTTATCGCGGCGCCTAGTCTTTCTTTCACAGAGGGACGGCATCCTGAAAACAATAAAATTCTTCGTTACTAAGTCACGCTCGACATTTTAACGTCTACAATATTTATTGTGGATAATAAAAGATGCGCTATCTTACCCGGTGGCACATTTTCGATTGCTCCACCAGCCGCATTATTATTGACGTTATTATGCCAAAATACTTTAATAAATCTATTATTCAACACAGCCTCTGTGCTTCTGTAAGCAGACTTTGCTTCGGTTGGCAACTGGAAGGTAACCAACGCTGCCTCAGGATCGCCGCCGAAATTAACTTGGATATTTACAATTTTACCGAATTTGGAAAAATGATTATTTAATTGTGTTATGTTGTTTAAGCTTCGTGGAACCTTTTTCAGTTCCAGAGAGCAATTGGCCGGGTTATGCACTACTCTCTGTTTCGGTCCCAGACGATTAAAGTCAAATGCTTGTTTGCGTTTCAGCGGATTGCTCTGGGTGTGGGTGATTTCCGACGAATTTGTGTGGGGAATAACCGGCACACTGATCAGTTCTCTTTGTCCCCTGCCGTAAATCCCAGGCGCAGGTTGCGGATGTCTACCCCATGGCATTCGTGGCTCCATGCTAGGTGCGTCCGGATTATATTCTGCGAAAACATCTAACACATTTAATTCGTTACATTTAAAAAAATATGAAATACCGTGTTTATAACTGTAATGCTATAATACACGATTGTAATACAGCTTTATAGCTATTCTTTCTTTTTTAATTCGTCGATCTTAGAGTTATAAAATGTATTAAGAGTTCACACAATTCGGAGCTAATACTTTAAATTAATTGGTTAAAAATTGTCAATTTTGTAATTTTCATTAATGCCACTTTTAATAACACGTACAGTCAAAAATGTAGTTTTCCTCTTTAAAAAAATATTGCTTTATCATGATATATTAAATTATTGAAACAATTACAAGATGGAAATACATACCCATATTAGAATGGTGGTTTCTTAAGTGAGGTGGTGGTAAACTGGCAAGAGGGAGATGTGGCGGTGGTGGATTACCGTTAGGACCCTGCGGTGGTTCTGGTACCGTGGCCACTGGAACTGTTCCTGGAGCTTGAGCACTATGCGGTCCGAAACTCAAAACACGACTAAGTGCCACATCTTCCAGTACAACTGGGTCTGTGCCGTGATCATAGGGACAAAGATCTCCCCTCATGCAGTATCCCTTTTCTACAAACATAAATATAAAAGAGATAACGAGTGATATCTAAATATAATGCCATTTAAAAGAAACATATTTCTTGTGACTTTGAGTCATTTTATTTTCACTGTCAGTTTAAACTTTTAAAGAAACGGCAATTTTTTTTAAACGCAATAGTTATTCTTCTAAATGGTCCAGATACATACCGTCAAAGTCTCTGCAACGTCTCTTTGCTTGTTGTTGAAAAGAACTTGTCTGATTATTTGGAATACTACTCGCGACAGCGACAACACTTTGTATCGATTGACTAGTCGTAGACAGCCTCATGTCTACATCTCCGTGATTACTATCTTGTGTTGGTGTACCACCACCAGGACTGCCCTCGGTTCGATCCGTTCTATCTACCTCTATCCTTTCGAAGCGATCGATCTTCTTCCGTTCTATTGATCTTGAACGCGATCGGGATCGAAGCGGCGTTGGAGATCTGTTTCTGAATCTTGCTCGATGATCGCGACTGTCTGGACCGTCGCGTATTCTAGGTCGTATCGGTGATGAACTGCGACTCCTAGTACGTCTAAAAAATAAAAATACATAGTGTACATAGATATCCAAGGACCTGTTTTTAAAGACTCTAAGGAAATGGAAATTCGATAGTTAATTGAAAGGAAACAAAGAAGTATCTTAATAAATATTAAACAGTCTGATATACGCAACGCTCAGCGTTGATGTAACTACAACTATTAGCAAGGTTTTTTCCCTCAAAACATTAAGAGAAAAATAATCAGACTCGCGATTTATGATAAAAGTTTTTGTGGAAATTTTCATCAAATTTCATTAAATATTTAAAAAACAAATACATGAAATATACGCACCTGCGATCATGTCGTCTGGTACTCATCGGTGGGGATTCGTTTCGCCATGGGCGACTTCTATCTCTTTCTCTATCACGTCGAATGTGTTCTCTACTTCTGGATCTACGTCTGTCCCTTTCCCATGATCGTGATCGTGATCGTGTTCTCGATCTCATTCGTCCACTCCTATATTTTACACAGTATAATAGAAAAGCTAGTATTATTAAGACTTAATATGCTAAAATTCTTGTACTTTTTAACTCTTCTTTGTTTCATATAAGCTTTAAACATTGAATAAATAAGCGGTTCGTATAAGCATTGAATTATATAGAAATTTTATACTTTACTTTAAACGTAGAGAAAAGATTACCTGCTTCGAGATCGTTTTTCCTTTTCTTTATCCTTATCTGAATCAGATTTTCTAGTCTCGCGTTTACTAATTACAGCAGGTGCGGATCCATTAATTTGAAGTGGGACAGGCGGGTTCGTAATTATAGGTACTAGTGGAATTGTTGCATCCATTACTTTCTCCGTTGATGATGGTACAATTGGGGCGGGTGGATTTACGCCGGGTGGTGTCCCACCACCATCAGGCTCACTCTTAGGCGGTGGGAGCACGTACTCTTGAGTCTCTAACGTCTTGAAGAGCAATTCCACAAAGTTTTTGGTTTCTGGAAACGATGCAACGCATTTTTAATGTCAGAAAAGAAATAGATCATCAGATTTCCAATTTACATTATCGAATATTTTGTATAAACGTACCGTGTTGTAGAAACACATCCAGCTGCTCGACCATACAGCCACGTAGTTCCTCCAAAGTTTTGTCTTTCTTGACCAACGCATAGACATATTTGGCTAGAGCAGCAGGATCTGCATCGCACCTAATAAAGAAAAATAAATTATTTAGTAATAGGCATTTATTGTAAAAAAAAAGAGAAAAATGCTTCTACTATATAAATACTTGAAGTTTATTCAAAAATGTAAATATTATAAAACTTAATCTCTAAGACACTATATTAATTAAATATAAAATTCTTTTATGCATAAATATTTGATCGAATTCAATGATGCTGTTAGCAAAAGATACTTCTTTTTATTATAATTAAAATGTACAAAATAATTAATTATAAAATACTATTATGCAAAAGTAAGATAAAAATATATATAAAGATGTTCTAATTTAAATAAAATTAACATATATTACTTGTACTTGGAATAAAGCAAGAGAAAACATAAAGCACGTATAAAACAATGTTCATTATTCCATGTTCAATATTTTCCTTAATTTAAGCATATTTGCATTATCTAAATCAGATTTTACTGGGCATGTCAATTACTTGCTTTTTTTTTAGTAACCCATTTACATTTTGCTTTTACTTCTTTACTGTTTCAACTCCATTAATCATAATCCTATATGATCTACAGTTAATCTATAACCTACAGTTTGTTGAAAATTATACACATTAAAAAACTTTCCTTCTTCAGGAAAGAATTCCAAGAGTTTATTCTAAATTAAATGATATAAAACCCCTAAGTTATAACATAACTGCAAAGTGAAAAGTATTTTATACTATGCACCAATTGTAGCATTGCGATGCAAACAGGTCGTTAAATATATGTACTTTGTAGAACTTAACGAAAACAAAGCTTATATTAATCAGAAATTAGTTTTCAGTTCCCCTTATGCAGTTGAAGTATAAATTATACCATATTTATATCGAAAATAAATGTTTGTTCCGCCAATAATGTTTAACCAAAAATAATATATTCAAATCGACAACAATTGGTAAAAAACATACATAAACTTCACAACGTTTCAACCCAGGTTTCGGGTCCTTAACAAGTGATCTAACAAAACAAAATAAAGCATGGGTTGAAACATGAAGTTTATGTATATTTTTTGCCAATTGTTGTCGATTTGAATATATTATTTTCATATTTATATCTCCAAGGTAAAAGTGTACTTCTTTTTTAAAGCGACTACGTAGAATCAATCAAATGTCAACGTGATCAAGTGGCAAGTTAGTACATAGTTCATCTATAAGATCAGAATTATACATATATAAAAAAAAACACTCAAAGCATGCCAATACCTAATGTCACTCGATGAAATAACTTTCTAATCGTCTCATTCGCTGTGGGACACAAGCAAACTACAGTCACCTACAGTCATCCCAAATGAAATTATCAAAACAAGAATACCAAATCTTCATTTGCTCAATTCAACACAAATCCCTTTGCGACGTATTAAACAAGGGACCAACAAATAATACCGTGATACGGTCCCAGAATTTAATATTCGCAACTACAACGTCAACAAATCGTTTACGAGAAAGAGACGGTTATCTCAGTGGAAGAGATCCACTCGTCTCCCACTAGACTCGGCTAGACGAAGCTGTGGCAGCGCGCTGGTGCGAGCGAAGACAGGAAGCTGCGGGTGCTCGTACTGCTCGTGCAGGGGATGGGCAGGAGGGTGCGGGAGCGGCAGTCGGCGATGCAACCCCCCGTGTAAATACCGTGTCGTCGCACGGGGACTGGAGAACGGAGACTGTGGGAACTGGAGAGATTGGAGAGCGCGGCCGCAGCCACATGTACGGCCATTTACGAGTACACACATACGCGCGCGGAGTGGTGCACTCTGGCTCACGGGGGAGAGCGCGGACTTGGCCTACTTACAGCGGCTCCAGCACGGTGGTGAGCCACGCCTTGAACTGGTCCGGATTGTTGATTATCATCCTCGGCGGGTGCCGCGTCACGGTCGGGCATAGAAGGCCTTCGCGGACACGCGTCAGTCACACGGAGTGCCACAAGCGAGCGTGAAGTCAGTACCCTCCTAGGTAAAGACAGTCGCCATTCTGAAATCAGTCGCTGTTGCACTGGCACGGGGCAGTCGCGCTTACGTAGAAGGCGCCCGCTGTCCGTCGCGAGGAAACGTCGCGGGATTCGCGGGAACAGCTGCTGCCGCGTTCGGATCGCGCTCGGAGATGTCGCTGACGTCCGCCAATAGGAGAGGCCGAATAGGACGATCAGGCCCGATCGTCACGATATGCCTGTAAAAAAAAAAAACAATTTAATTAGAAATTAAACTATTTAAACAATTTAATTAATAATTATTAAATTTATAATTGTTTCAAGAACCGTAATATAGGCTCCCTTGAAATGAGGTGACAATTACAAAAGTGAAGAAATTTACTAGAGCAGTTACGCATTTCATTGGTCGAAAGCTAGTAAATCTGTTTCACTTTTGTAATTTTCTAGAAACTCGGGAACTTCTCTATTTTGTAGCCAATCAGTACGATCTGCTGCTGCTTTTCACTGCCCATGAAATTTCACCTTTAGAAAATTTCTAGCAAGTTACTAAACTTTCCTACAAATTACTCAACTTTTCTAGAAATTACTTAGTAATTTTCAAGAAATTACTAAACTGCTGCTCACTGCTGCAGCATTTCACTGCCCATGAAAACCTACCTTTAGGCTACCGCAAAGGATATGCCAGAAGACAACCAATCGTCTTCCGCACATTTCTCGCTAGTCGCGGATTGGCCGGCGGGATGATGCGCGATAAGCTGAAGCTGCGCGAACAAGCTTGTTTGTGTCTCGTCGCAGCATCCCTTGCATTCTCGTGCATTCTCGTGACCTCGTGTGTTTGTTTGATCACGCGAAGGTTCTAGAAGATTGAGGGCTGCGGATTTCACATTTTGAGTTCAACGTTCTTGATGTTCTGATCGAGTAATAAGCGTACGATGGACGCAGGCGAGAAAATTGAGAGCTCCACAACTAAGAACGACGAGGTAAGTACGAATAATACGAATAAATTGATGTGAATGTATGTAACCGCGAGAGAAGAGATCGTGATGAGAATAACGCTCGTGATGTTTCGTAGATGCCTAAACCAAAGATAAAACACGATTGGTATCAAACGGAGAGTCACGTGTTCGTGACGATACTCGCCAAGAATGTGGAAAACGAGAGTATTAATTACGGAGAAAAGACCGTAAGTATCTTCATCGACTTGTGTCTCTTTCTCTCTCTGCTAGCACGTGATAAGGGAGTTTCGAGGGGCGGGAGGGGGTTTCGACTTCTTATTAAAAATGGGAATTCCACCTTTTAAGCGAGGTATATGTGGGATGAAGGCTGAGCCGGAATCAAACCACGGACCTTTGAGTTACTCTCGAAGCCAAAGAGCTACGCGTCATCCCAGGGAGTTTTGAACTACAGCATAGGCTACGTTCGCTTTGAGTACTTTCGTGCTGAAAGCGTCATTCTATCTTTATTGCTGATTGCATTTCGAAAAAAGATGGAGTTATTCTTTCAGCAAAAAAGGGTCCGGAGCGAACACAGCTATAATATCTCATAGTGACTCTAAGACTGATCTACTTGATGCTACAAATGCTTCAAAGTGTTCGATTGATCAATCAGGGCAAAGAAATATACTTTAAAGCATTTGTAGTCAAGCTAATACTCAAAGTATTTGGTTATTTAAATATCTCGAGTATTATTTGGATAACCGTGTACTTCGAGTACTAGCTTGAGATATCTCAAGATTCTCATATAATATTTTACAGATTGTGGTAAATGTTAATGAAAAGGAAGCTAAGTAAAATTTTGAACAAATTGTAAAATACAACTTTTACCATGTTACAAATTTGTTTTTCAGCTAAGTGTTTCAGCGAAGTTACCATCCGGCAATGAATATAGTTTAGAGTTGGATTTGGCTAACTTTATAGTGGCGGAAGAATGTTCGCACAAGGTAATGCCGTCCAAGATAGAAATTAAACTGAAGAAACGGGATGACATTAGATGGATGGTACTAGACGGTGAGCCAGTTCAATCTAACGTGAAACCTATACCGAACGGTAAGTTGTAAATCCATTACTTCATCGAAAGATGTTTAAAATAAGATATAAATGCCAAACGATAAAATGTGAGACAAAAACGTGATATTTGTTTGGAAAAATGCTTGAAAAATAATATTAGAATTTATTAATTTACTTATTTCGTTAACAATGTGTCTAATAATTATAATTTTTTATGATGCAATAAGACATTTAAACCTCTATCTTGTGTCATTTAGTTGCTGTATATTTCTTCCGCAATGTCACGATTGATACTATATGTATACAGATAATCATGTTTTTTAAAATCATGCGTATTGTTCCAGAAATACTTCAAGCTGGCACACAAGCGTCTAATGGCACACAAGCGCCTAAGTATCCAACCTCCTGTAAGATATCCAGAGATTGGGATAAGGTGGAAAAGGAAATATTGAAAGAGGAGGCAGCGGAACAAAATGTGGGTGATGCTGCGGTGAATACTCTTTTCCAAAGCATATACGGTAACGGATCCGATGAAGTGAGACGTGCGATGAACAAGTCCTTTGTAAGTACAATGTTCATCGTTGACAAATTAAATAGTAACAAAAGAAATTGCAGTTGCCTTGTGAAACAATTTGCCTCTTTTTTTTTAATAAACTTAAACTTTTAATATAAAACAGGTAAATTGACGAAGATATTTGTATGTTTGCAAGTAAAAATCAATATGCTTGAAGCCATTTGTATAGCGAGATCCTGAATTTCTCTCCTAAAGACGACAATTAATTAGAAATTAACTTATACAAATGCATACATCTAAAACATGGTGAATGTAACGAATGAAAATGACACATTTGTAAGAAATATTTCATTTATAATATATTTCATTTATAATATACAGATAGAATCGGGCGGCACTGTCTTAAGCACTAATTGGGGAGAAGTAGGACAAAAACCGGTTCAGAGAAGACCACCAGATGGAATGGAGTGGAAATCTTGGGACTCATAATTAGAATGATTTCTTTACATTTTCATCGTTTCTTTTCATCATATACAATTATCACGTTCGATCCTTAATTACCACATCTATCGATTGTATATTTTACTAATGTAAAAACAAAGGTAAACATATATTGATATTTACTTGAGAGTTTCCGTTATACAATGACTTAATAATATAATTTGCAGTTTTCAAAATTTAATTTAAAATACATTTGGTCTTGTAATGAAATGTACAAAATTATTAACATTTGCTTATACATTTAATCTTTATATAACATTTCAATTTATCTAGATAATTTACAGTTATAATTGCAAAACACTTATAATACATACGGCATCTTAGTAAAAATAAATTCCTCACACACAAGTTTACAAGTTTTTATAATAAATAGAGAATGCACAACAGAACGGCAAGTATACAATAAGTATAGCTTTTATCACCTCACGAAAGAAAACTTTGTGCTTTACTCCTCATGTTTACTTCTACTATTGAGATCTTAAAATCTCGGGTACTCTCGCAACTCGTGCGTTCGCGTAAAAGAGTCACGGTCTCGCGTATTTGGCGCGAGACCGTGTCTCTTGATTAATAGCGTCTTTTATATTCTCAGGTTTTAATATATGTTACCGATTATCACATATTTTAATAAACGTTTTATTACAAATAAGAAAAAAAACCGTAATACTCGTATTTTAGTTTGTGTGTCTGAGTAATTTTAAATTTTTAACGATGTATAAATGATGTATAAATGACTTGCGTTACTTATAAAAAATATACGATCCACATGCATAAATACCTCTCTTGATATAACTCGCTCCTGAAATTAACAAACTTGCTGAATACTTGGCGGAAGTCACGAGGATATTAGACGTATTAAATTGATTGCTTTGTTTGTCTGAAGCTATCGCGTTTTCCTGCTTTTTACCAATATCTGCTAATTGTTGGGAAACCGTAGTATTGAGTGACTGCAATATATTTTTAACGTTAGACAGTTCGTTCATATGAGTTTGAAGTAACGACTCATTCCTTTCTCGCGCTACCTCTATGGTCGTTCGCACGTCTTGTATCCTCCTGTTATTAAGTATCATTGAACCGATCAATGATACAATCGCTAGTAGGGCGGAGGCGATGATAGACAAATACTTGTATTTCTGCGCGTTTAAGTTTTGGCTAACGTGATAGTCTTTTATCGCCGTTGCCAGCTGCGTGAAATTGTCCCGCTCCTCTTTCTCGGACAACTCCAGCTGGTTCATAACTTTCTTTTGTTCCTGCAAAGACTTGTGTTCCACCATTGTTAATTGCACGTATTTGGGATCGTCTCGCCTCGTCTGAATTAATTCCGCATAGATTTCTTGCAGTTTGGAAGTGATGGCCGTTAATTCTTTATTCAGGGTCCTCCTGCTGTCCTGACAGTCGAAGAGCTTATTCTGAAGAGCAATCACCTGCGTTCTGGCTGCTTCAACCGTGTCCATTCCCGTTACTTGGTTGTACCATTGCCACCATTTTACGATTTTTCCTGGCAATGGTCCGCTCGGCTCTAATGCCCTTGCATTCAAATCTTGCATTATGATAGCCTGGTCATTAAGTTTCTGCAACATAAAAGTTAATCTTATGTAACAGTTGTCTTACGTATTGCATACAGAGAGAGAGCTGCAACTCCAACTACAAAATATCCTCCCTTTTCAATGAAGAATTCAGATTGTCGGGTGAATTTAAAATTGAATTTTCTCTTTAATCAAAATGTAAATCCAACTTGAATTTCGAGCAATTAATAATTGAAAGTAAAAAGGCTTTGATAAAGTTTTAGGTCTAACTTAGACATAACTTTTGTCTAACATTGTTTGTAACAATATTGAACGAGAAAAGTAAAAACTACAGAAATATATTATGAAACAAACGATGACTTCGTAAAATTTGATAAAAATCTGAAAAGCTCGTTGATAAATCGCGAGATAATTTTATGTAAATACATAAGGCAATGTAGAGAATTCAAAAAGAATATTTTGCATCGTCACTTGTCCCTGAAACGAGGGACAAGTGATTGACAGGTTGATCTCAGAGATTTTATCAGAAATCCAGTGTTCGTCAAAGAACACCGGATTGCAACGAAATGAAAACGCTCTTAAATCCGTGATGTTTATTGCTTACTTTCGCAACGATATTGTACTTTTCAGTCGCGATACTCTGCGCATCGGCGAGCTTGCTCTGCGCTTTTCCCGCGGCATCTTTTACAATCCCCTTCGCATTGCCGAGCACGATGTATCTCTTCATTTGCTCGTTTACCAGCTTCATCAACTGCCGGTAGTGCTCCATCATTGTGTCAGACGGACAATGCGACGGGGTTGAATTAAAACTGGATTATACACCCCGGACGAATACTGGCAGAATTGAAAATAGAGACTAACTCAATCCTAGTTTTGAACCCTGATCCATCTGGAGTCTAACCTAGCTTGACATAACCTCCAACCCGCACCCTGCGCCTTGACGCGGTAAAAGAATGGTCGGCCTGTATTGTTCGGCAGACAAGCAGTTTAGAGTTTAGATTGCATTCCGATATTAATATTCATACGCTATACCATTTCCAGCACCAACAATTAATATGGCTAACACTTATCAAGCTGTTTTTTCTGCTAAACGCAGCCAAATATTAAAGAGTATGAATAACGAAAATCGCATCAATTTATTGATTGTCGATCATTTTTTATATTTTTACTGAATTCAAGTTTAATTTAAGTTTAATTAATTTATTTCTGCGTTAAAGAATTTATGCGCTCGTAACAACGTCGAAGAATCATATATAGCTAACTCTGATTAGTTCGTTGCTGCAATGCTGTCGAAAGCGTGATATTACGAGAATTAAGTCTCTAAATTATAAAGTTTGTCCAATAATGTCCATTTATATCAGATTAATGTTAATCTCGATTTACCTTATTCTAGTTTTAAGAATTAAGAAAAAGATAAAATGTAAATTAAACCGAGATTAAAACTTCACATAATTGTTGAATTTAACAACATTATCGCCTGTTTTAGCCTTTTTACTTTTTATTTAATTCCTTTTCCATATTTTTCTCTTTTAAATGCGACGTATATACTCATTTTATATACTAAACGCAACGAAAGTCTAGCCGGCGCAATGTTGAATCGTAATTGATTTGCCGCTGAATGCCGCGATAGTTTCGAAATTTCGACAGTCGCGATATATTCGGAGCGGATTCGATATTGCGATTCTCGAAGCGGAATTCGAGTCGCTCGCGTCGCTCGCGAGTCGCGGCCAGAGTTCATCGCGAAACGCGTCGCCGCGCCGTGGAGAACTTTTCGCGTTCGAATCTCGCTTTTCCTTCCGATTATCGCTTCCGAAATTCCGCGAATCTCGCACGCGAAGCGTTGCGTCTCGCCGCGAGTGTCCTGCTGAAGGATGGCAACGCGAGTGCCGCGTGTGCGGTCGCTTATTTTACGCGCCGGTGCCCATCTGCCTACGCGACATCGGGGTGAGCCGCTTTCGCGCGGTCGCGGCCGGCGTCGGTCCGGGGTCGGAATCTCCTTCGCTCATCGTTTCCCGTCCCGTTTTTACCGCTGGACTGCTGCGAACGCGACATCGACGACGTACGATCATCGCCAGGTATGGCAGATATTTATAATTCGCTGCGTCGAAATTGAATTTTTGCTTTCTCGCTATTAAAAATATATTGCGCGAAAGCGAAAGAGAGAACGAGACGAAGGAGGGGGCGGGGAAGGGGGATGATCGAGAGAAACGCTACCAATTTTTTATCTTTTTGATTTAAGTCTGCAGTTAATCTTGACACTTTTATATTGTTTTTTTACTCTTTTCCTCTTCGTATGCGGAGAAATAATAAAATGCTCTTTGCGCTGCATAATTCATATTTTCTCATTTCTTCCTTACGTTGCGCCACGGCGACAAGTACGCGTAAGGTCTTCGAGATGGCGGGTCCGCCTTGGAAACGAAATTTGAATATCGGCACTCGGCACTAGTCGGCACTGGTCGGCACTGTCCGCACTGTCGGCAGTGATGTTTACAATTCTCTCTAGTCACATGACCGGTTGCAATAGGTTAGGATCATCGCTTTTTTTTCTCTCTCTACATCTTTTGTGTTTAGCCGCACGAGAAACCACTCGTGTCTTTATCATTCGCGGTCCGCGAAGGCCATTTCTTCTGATACGGTATGTCCGGGGTGTGTCCGAGCTCTTTGTTAAGATTTTAGGATCGCCGTTCACGTCTGACATCACGTATACGTTGACAATCGGAGTGCAGAGAGAGTTTACGCCGAATTTTAGTTTAATTTATTTAGGTAATACAACCAACAGTCACACTAAATAATAATTAATATTACTAGATTAATCAGACTTTTTTTGTAACTTGATAGATAGTCATTTTTGAAATTATGAAATTAGCTCCACTGGAGAGACTTTACGTCAAAGCATATCGGAAAAAGAGTATTTGGCTTGAAATGCATAGAGTTAAATTTTAAGAGAATCGTCGTTGAACGTATATTTATGTATTTATACATTTATACTGATTTCCATTAAGATTCCGAATGGTGTAAATTGTTGCACAGTCCATATACTTGTCACAAAACGTATCTATTGACAAAGCAATGCAATTTATAAAAAGAACGAATGAGATACCTGCCTTATATTTGTACATGCATTTATGGGAAAACTGATTTATTAATTTGACAGACGAGACAACGTTAAAGAAACGATGAAGAGAAATTTGCGAGACAGGAAAAATCGAGTACTAATTGAATTATCGGATTCCGATGACGATTATAAGACATCTAAGAAATCAGAAGATGAGGTCTGTGTACTGGAGGAAAAAGAAAAGAAACAGATTATACCGGATAAGGGAAAGTCAAAAAAGAGAGCAAGGAGAAATACAGAAGATGAAGTCTATATAGTAGACGAGAAAGATAAAATTACAGCAGGAAAAAAAGAATCAACGAAAAAGAGAGCACAGGAAAATACAGAAGATGAGGTCTTAGTAGTAGGAGTAAGTGGGAAGAAACCAAACATAGAAGATAAGGGAGAGTCATCAAAAAAGAAAGTAAAAAGAGATACAGAGGATGAGGTCTGCATAGAAGAAAACGAAAAGAAAGAGAAAATCATGGTGGATAAGGAAGAGTCAACGAAAAAGAGAGCAAGAAAAAATACGCAGAGCAGAAATGTTAAATCTGTTAAAATAAAAAATTCAGAAGAAAGCTTGGAGACAAGTAACAAGAAAATAAAGCTACAAGAAGGATCATCGCGCGCTGATTCTGCGGATGTAAAGGTGTCGGAACAAAACCGGAAAGATTTAGTTAAAGATTGCGTAAAGGAAGATGTAAAGATTGAAGAGAGATTAAACTCCAACTTTTTACAATGCACAGAATGCACAGAATGGACAGATATTGACTATGTGAGCGAAATCAACAATATTGATAGACGTATCGTGGAGAATGTGGTGAGGCTTTTCAAGGAGGACAACACTATTCCCTTCATCGCAAGATACAGAAAGAATATGACCGGTTCTATGGACCCGGATAAGTTGAGAGCGCTTCTGGAGAGTTTCGAGCAGGCAAAGACCATTAAGCTTCGCGCTGGGGCGATTATCAAGAACATTGACAAGTTGGGGAAATGGTCGCCGGAACTTCACGCTGCTATCACGTCTACGAAATCCCTCGCCGATCTTGAGTATATTTACTCTTTGTACAAATCAGCGTCGAAGCGAAGTTTGGCGGAAAAAGCGCGAGAATTGGGCCTGGGCGTTGTCAGTGGTGCAGTTTTACAGGGACAGGATATACCGCCATTGGCATCCTTGATAGACGAACAAAAGGAAGGGCTGCGAAACGAGCAGGAAGTGAGAAGCGGTATCGTGCATATAATAGCGGACGTCATCAGCAAGAATAAGGAGATTTTTGACAAGGTAACGTCCCTCCGGAAAACGTCTGTTATAGATATACAAACGACGCAGTGTAAAACAGCGGAGGATTCGAAGAACGTAAATAGCCGGAAGTACGAGCAGTACTTTAATTTCAAATCGAGCGTGAATACCATCAAGCCGTATCACATACTGGCCATCAATCGGGCCGAGTCGCAGAAAATCATCAGCGTAAAGATCATCGTTCCCGATGCTTTCGAACACGCGTTCAAGGAACACTGCTTGTCGCGATACGCGCATCGACGAGATCTCGGATGCGGCATGAAGATACTCCACTGGGATTTACTCAAAGACGGTATCGATCACGCTTACAAGAAACTGATTAGGCCTCAGGTGATACGTCGCGTGAGGAGCGAGATGAAGGAGAGCGCGGAAAAAGCGTCTATCGAGGTTTTCGCTACTAACGTTAAGCAATTGCTGCTCGTTCCTCCCGTGCGAGGTAAAATCGTTCTCGGTATTGACCCGGGTTACCGTCACGGCTGCAAACTCGCCGTCGTATCGGAGCAAGGCGACGTCCTCGAGACCGCCGTGATATACCCCCACAATCATCCATCGGCGTTTAAAGACGCGGCTAACGTGCTGGCGAAATTAGTTAACAAATACAGGTGCACGATGATAGCCCTGGGGAACGCCACGGCGTGCAGGGAGACCGAACTATTTCTGACGAAGGTAATAGAGTCGAGGATGTTCGGCTCGCTGAACGCGATGTACACCATTGTTGACGAGTGCGGCGCCTCGATTTATAGTTGTAGTCCGCAGGCAAAATCCGAGTTTCCGGATCTCGATCCGAACTTGGTATCGGCTATCTCGATAGCGAGACGCTTGCAGGACCCGTTGGCGGAATTGGTGAAGATAGAGCCGAAGCACTTAGGAGTCGGGATGTACCAACATGATCTTCCCGAGACGAAATTGACGAAGACGCTATCCGAAGTTAGTATCAATTTGTTGTTTAATATCAACTAAATGAAGTACTCGACACTTAGGTAACTTGAGAATTTTGGACATTATGCGATAACGTGCTGTTTATAATTTTGTAATGTTAATTTCGTTGAAAAATTCTGAAATTTGAAGTTGATATTTTTCTTAGCGATAATTTTAGAAATCTAAATAGACAGATTAATGCTTATTCTATTTTTAGAAAGAAAAAATCGCGATCAGGCATTTCTAAAGAAAAACTTTCTCAGATAATAACGCCATAGTTTTTTAGCGGAAATTCGATACGCAGCAGAGAGATATTCGTTTATCAAATGTTTCAGGTTGTCACGGAGGTCGTGAGTTTTGTGGGAGTTGATATCAATACAGCTTCCCATTATCTTCTACAACGAGTAGCCGGTCTCACGCTTTCTAGATCTACGAATATCATCGAGTGGCGAACAAAAAACGGGCCGTTCAGGAACAGAAAGCAGTTATTGAATGTGAAGGGTATCGGCAACAAAACGTTCGAACAATGTGCAGGTTTTATAAGAATTCTGCCGGAGACAGCGACGGTTAGCGAATCCTCGTCGGAACGAAAGAGATCGGACGATTTTGATCCCCTGGATCAGACGTGGATCCATCCGGAATCGTACGCGATAGCGAATAAATTCGTGAAACACTGCCAATGCAAATTGTACGATATCGGCACTCCGGCATTTATCAATAGGATAAATTCTCACGCGAGAACCGGATACGGGAATCTAGCCGCGCAATTCGGCACCGACGAGACTACGATGGAGACAATAGTTACAGCTCTGACCATGCAGAAGGACGACGATATACGATCGAAATTGAACCAGCCGCTGTTTCGCAACAGCGTGCGACATATCGACGATTTGACCGTCGGTACCAAATTGAGTGGCGTCGTGCGAAACGTCGTGCCTTTTGGATCATTTGTAGACGTGGGGGTTGGTAGTGACGCACTGATACACACCACCCGTATGAAAAAAAGGGATCTACATGTAGGCCAGCGTGTGGAAGTGAAGGTAGTTGGCATCGAACTGGCACGCCAAAGAATTAATCTCGAGTTAATGAGCTAGCTGTACGTAATCGCATCGATTATTCTTTCCGACGTTACATATTACAACAAAAAACTAGCATTAGGTTGGTGCTCAAAAACATTTTATTTTAATGTATTGACGTAGTCTTTTATAATTTATTTTAAAAGTAAGAAATAAAATTGACGTTACTTTTGCATCAACCTAATATCACGATATCACTAATCTCATGATATTTGTTATTTTACAAGTAAAAGAAAGCATTGCTGTTGCGTTGGTGATGAGTTTATTTTTTTTATAACGTTTACATTTGAGATTTAGCTGAATATGCAGTTTTCTTATATGTATAACAAATCATAATAAGCAACAGTAATAAAGATATATTTTATATTATATAAATAATGTCTGTATATAATTCTATGTTCCAAATTTGTCCTGACTTGATCGTGAATCACTGCTATCTAACGCTATTCTCCTACTTGAATGCTTGTAGTTTATCCTACCTATTTATTTCTTGTTATATCTCTCACAACACTTCTCATGGGTAGTTTATCTCAGAGAAATGGATTCCACTTTACGTCGTGCAATGCGACCGCCTAAAACGCGAACTCTATATGCGTGGTTGCGGAGAGTTTGCAAAACGAATTCCAGTCACGTGCTAACGTGCCTTTTCCCTTGCTGCTAGCAAAAGTACAGTCGACTACAAGGGGAGCGGGGGGGAAGAGGACGAGGAGGGTGTATTCCGCATTGAATGCCGCAAGAAGGTCGCAATTGCGACGGACGGGCAATCGTGGTTTAATCTCTTGTTTCTGAAGCCGTATTTTTTTTTACCGAGATTGTAAAAGATTAAAACTCGTCGATTAATCAGGCTTCGTTTATAATGAATTTCGTCGCGTTGCCGAGCTTCAATTACATTGCTGTTACATATGAAAAAATATGAAATATGAAAAAATAAAAATAAATGGTGTTAAAAATGTGATGAAAATAAGTACAGTTGGATGATTTAGAGATCGCAAAGTAGGTAAGAGTTACCCAAACTTAAAAATGACACAATATTAATTAATTTTCCAATTTTAGAAGTCGAAAATGAAGTCTTGTGTGAAAGATTTTATTTTATATCTTTGTTTTTTATTTTTTTCACATAGGATCTTTTCCTCTCCGTTTGTATCAACGATAAGAGAGTATCGTTCTATATACAGTAGGCGCGATCGGCATGAATACGATTTTATTACTGCATCCTGATTATTTTTTTTGTCCTCAAGACACGCTCGTTCGCCTCGCCTGAAAGTTTTAGCATGCAATCTGCGAATTCTATCTCGCTATCGGGAAAGTTCGGGCGCATACCATTCCGTTCTGTCCGCTGTTGTCTCGAACCTTGGCTACATTTTGTATGAGGAGTACACACTGTACACGCCGAATAGCTCGCTTTAGGCAGGATTTAAGAACGTGCCTGTGCCTCCGTTGGAAAATTCGTATTTGATTGTTACTTTTGGAATCGAGAAGAAACAATCTTTCGCGTTTTCTATGCACGATCGACGCGAACATGCAACGTATATAATCGATCCTTGCTTACGCGATGTATCGTTTGGAAAAAAGTTAAGCAACTAAAATAAAATGGAATCTTAAGAATATTTCTAAGGCGAGAGAGAGATATATTTTCTAGGCTCATGTTAAAATTGTAGCAAACATGTTTAAGATAAAATAATATATGAACTGTTTTGTAAAATTTAAAAACGGAACGTTTCTAAAATTATTTTTATCTGATTGATATACCTACTATTATAAATATTATGTAATTTTTATGTCTAATAAATATATCTATGTAATTTTATCTATTATAAATATATTTATGTAATTTTTACAAATATAAATTTTTAAACTGTAAGGAGAAGTAAGAAAGCCTTATCATTAATGTTTAAATCACATAACTAATTATGTCATAAATATATAACGATATTTACGATGTTTACTGAAGAGCGGTAATTTTGATCAACATGATCAACTCCGTTAATCATTAATTATAACTTTAAATTAAAATGGTGAACATTGAACATGATTATTGAACATTCTCCCGTCTGGTTAAGCTGTTAAACATTTGATTAATTAACAGTTTAAGATTTTGCGTTATCGGATATCTGTTAAAATTGTGAGGAGATCTGGAAAACGCGGTGCTCGTGGCAGAGTTTACGTACACACTCATTCAAACAGTATCAAATAGAGCCTATCGATGTCATTCACGGAACAATGCACACGATTGATTTCTTTCGTCCAATCGGATAGATCAATCGAAGCCACGAAATATTCGCGAGCAACGTAACGTAGGTGCACCCCGCGCGTACAGAATGTATAATCCGGAAATATATATATACATCCGACGGAAAACGAAATGTTCACTACGCGAAGCGAGCTGGAAAACGAGAATCATATACGACAAAAATCTATTGTTCTCCCACAATTGTGTCTTGAATTCGCGCACGAATTGCATTGGTACTTCAAGCGATAAATTTATTATATAATATTTTTTCATTATATAGAAGCAAAGAATTTCAGAGAAAATAGAATATTGAGTAAAAATATATTAAATCTTGAAAGAAAATATTAAATCAGTGATTTATCTTTTATGATGACATTTTTACATTCGTAATATATTTTAATCATTGAGGAGAATTTTGTATAAACTGAAAAAGAATTTTAAAAAATTGTCACAAATCTCAGAAATTTTTCACTTTTCTTTACAAGATTAATTGAAAGCGCTTATATCTTTATTAAAAAAAAGTATCATGAGTTGAATTCACTTAATAGTATGTAATTTTTTTCAAGATTTGAATATCCAGGATATCTATATTTTTATAAAGCGTGAAAATTGATCAATTTTGAGTTATTTTTTTTCAAATCAATCGCTTGCACGCATGTAATATAATTTCGGGAAAGCTATAAAATGAATTTAAGGTGTATTTTAAACGATTTTTTTTTATAGTTTCGAAGAATTACGAGGAAAGCTTTGACGAAGCGGGATTTACGCGATCGCGAGTTAGCTTTAATCTCCGAGATGCCAGCCATGAAATCGAAGATATCCATTTGTAAAATACGATTAAATTCTCTGTACGAATGTCACTATCGTACGTGGAGTATTGAATATCGATTTAACTTCGTGCGCCGCACAACCTTGGCATTGAATTCGCC
>NW_020222277.1:0-19041 GCF_003070985.1 Temnothorax curvispinosus
ACTTCGTCCTGACCAGGCATAGTTCACCATCTTTCGGGTCCCAACGTTTTATTTTACTCCAGGACATATGAAGTTTTGTGCGTCATGCATTGTCAGAATACACGGATTGTTCTCGATGTTATACGCTGTTCGCAGACATGCCACATGTCCGTATATCCTCATAGATAGTCTCTTTTGTTCATCTTGTGGAGACCCATTATATCTGATTTCACCGTGTAATCTGTGTCCTATGTGTGTTTTTGTGTAAATTTTAACTGTGTAAATAGCCTGTGTAAATAGCCTGCAGTATTTTAATGTATACATATTATTGTGTAAATTAAGAGACAATGGCCTGAATTCTGAAGGTGACTGACTCAAGAGTTAGGGATTTCTGGTTCAAATCCTGCGGTGGTAAGCAAATTTTCTATGTATAATATAAATTTATTTAAACGCGATCGTGAGCGTGAACGCGAACGGGAGCGAGAGAGACCGCGCGAACGAGAAGACGCGCGCAACCGGGGGACGGGGAAGAGATAACGCGAGCGGGAGCGTGCCGTCACGCGGACTCCGCGGCGCGGCGAAACGCGAACGCGGGTCCCCTCGTCCTGCGGCGCCGGAAAACGCGGACCCCCTCACCCCGCGGCGCCGGAAAACGCGGACCCCCTCACCCCCCGGAAAACGCGGTTCCCCCTCCCCCGCGGCGCCCAAAACACGCGGCTCCTTCCCCTCCCCCTCCCCCGCGGCGCCCGAAACACGCGGTTCCCTCCTCCCCCTCCTCCGCGGCGTCCGAAACACGCGGTTCCCTCTCCCCCGCGGTCCCCCCCCGCCAGCGGTTCCCCCCCGCGGTTTCCCCTCGCCCCTCACCCCAACTCATTGCCCCATGGCTTAGAACTCCCATAGCTTACCTACTAATCGTATCCGTAATAAGTTTTACGAAAACGCGCATACATATCGAAAAGAACGGCGTATCGATTTTTACCAAAATCCAGATTCATGTCATCGTACGGATAAAATTCGGAGTTTAGATAAAGTTTCACGTTGGTCAAATTACAATCATGGAATACGTTAACATTTTGAGACATGATATTCTTGCGGCCGGTCTGCAGCGCAAAGATAACGTACCGCGGCTTCTCCAGCTGAGTCGCCGTTTTGACGGCCCACGAATGCTTGGTCGTGCTCTGCAACATGGGATACTCATACAGATCCCACGAACGGAAACTGACACTAAGATATCGCCCGCTTTCCAAGGCCCGTAGCATAGATAGCTTATTGACCTCGTTTAATGTAACGTGAGGCATTCGCCACTGTATTTTAAACAATTCGATTTCCGGCTCTGTCGCAGGATTTCCTACAATGCAATTGTTATCGCTACGCGCTCGTATCAAAATTAATTCGTGACGAGCGTTAACAACCACGCGTTTGTAATCTTCGCAAAAGCCCAGCAACAACTTGAGCGGTACGCAAAAGTTGAAGTATCCTTCCGGTATGCTCGATGTAACGTCCCAGCCAGCATTCCGCATGAGTTGAGAATCATTATACGATAGCGATACGTAGTTCTTGATGGTACTGGTTATGCCAACGTTTCTGTTGCGATCAATCTCCACACCGTTGAGCTCGTATCGAATTTCATCAAACATAAACGCCACGCAATTATTCGCAAGCGTTGTCACAGACTCGTCATTTTTTCTCTTTATTACCAATCGTCCTTCAACGTAGAGAAAGCTCTCGCACGGCAACGTGTATAAATCCTGCTGTTGTATGGGTATTCTTATCTCATCGTTATGTCCAAACGTTGAGTTGGCGTACGGATTGTACGTGTGTGTCTCAATCTTGACGACGCTATCGTCAAAGATCGGTTCACCTCCAATGTTTAAGATATTTAGCCATTTCGTACGACGAAACCCAATGATTTCAAAAATTCAATGTTCGACGCAGTGAGTTTTTTCTTTGGCGATCGGATTGTCTTTTTGTTTCTCGTCTGTTGCACCTGCTCAGCTTCGTTCAGTACGAGCATCTCACGTTATCGCTGTCGTCTTCGTACATGCAGTCTAACGGTGATCTCTTTTCCGCGAAAATCAATCAATCGACCGGCCTGATCCACGACGCGAAGCGTCAAGTCCGAAATGCTCCGTACGATGATCGGAAGGTAAATGATCTGTGCAGGCGTTTCCGATATCTTATATCCTGGTAGCACGCTCGGTGAAAACTCGTGTATTGTGTGCATGTACTTGTCGTTGCTCTACGCACCCGCGGTCACGTTACACTCTATGCGAAGGATGTTTACGTTAATGATATTTAGCGGAACATCCGATTCGTGCCATTGTCGCGGCTCCAGCATGCGATTCGCTGAAAATCCCAGCAGCGATCCAATGTTGTTCGGTTTTGTGAAATTTATCCGATAAGCGCACTTGATCTCGCTCTTCATCGTATTGTTATTAGCATGAATAATAATCAATGGGTGCGGTTCATCTTCGTTTGTCGAGACATTATTAGATTGGTCCCATAAAACAGCTCGTTTCAGATACATGTCTATATCACGCAGTTCGTACGATCCTTCGGGAATGGTAATCTCCTTGTCGTCGTCGTCATAGTAGAATTTATTGTTCGACGAATTTACATTCGGTATCGTGTGATAGGTTTCAAAATCTGTTAGACCGAGCTCGTAATCGCCATCGCTCAAATCCACGGCGGGAAAGTAGCTTACCGCGAGGATGCTGCTCTTGCCGGTGAGCGTAAATGTCAGTGACATGTTTGAATGAATACTGAGATTAAACAGCGTAACGCTGGTCTTTAAATTGATTGTCAACCGACTGTAGAAAACGCAGACACAGTTGTCCGCAATTGCTCTGATCGTATCGCTGATAAGGTGTGCGATTGTACTCTATTACATTGTTCTCTAGATACTGCGTCAATTCTCTCGGTGGTCGAAGATTGCCAAAACTGTCGAAATATATGGCACGATCTCCCCTCTTCGCGTACGCCATCCAGTGAGTACCCGGTCCCTCAGTATTATCCAAATTCACAATACCGCTCTCGTTTCGACGTATACCGCCGATCGGTAACGAGTCGCGCATGAAAATACCTCTAAAATATGGAATGCGCATACGTTTTGCCAATTGTTGCAGTTGTACATTGGTAGTTACACCCTTGGGAATTTTTAGCGTCTCTTCGACGTTTTTTTTTTCTCGAGACTTCCCGTCCGCGTTTGTACGGAGCGAGATAAAGTCCGTGACCATCCATGGCGCGATTGTGACGCTGCATCTCTTCCAGCTGACGTCGCGCGGCTTTGTTATCATTCACGGCCTTTGCGACTCCCGTCGCTCTGCCGACCAACGAGCCGAGAACCCCTAATAACGGCAGGATCGGTAGGATACCGCCGCGTTTTGCTACCGGAAGTATTCGCTTGGTCTTCTTCTTTTTCTTCGTTTTCAAACCCATACCGAGTTTCGTTTTAGCCTTCATGGCCGCCCAGACGGCTGTAGCCGCAGCTCTCTCTCCGAGAGTCGATTTGTTCGCGGTGACACGTTTTCGCGCTTCCGCGGCGAGTATATTGTCTGCCACGTGTCGTTCTGCGAGATCGTTACTACGCGAGTAGGCTATGTCGTGCTCGCGACACGCCGCGTCCAATGGATTAATACCCCGATCACCTCTTGCTAATCGTGTTTCTAAACGAATTCCCGGTCCGCAAAATTGATAGCCGGGGATATGTAATTCAATCGGAAGCGCGTTTATCGCGCGATTCAGCAGACCTCGACCTATCTTCGGCGGCATTCGAAGCAGTTTTTTATCAACGGCGGCGGACCGTCGATGTGCGTTTGCTGACACGGCAAATTATAATGTATTAAACAGCGCCGATATTGCTGAACCTCCGAATCTGCCTTGATATGTTCGGGAAGCTTATCCCACAAATAATCTATGTGATTATAAAACTGTCGCAGTAGAATGACCTTTGGTATATACTTTAACTGCTCGGCGGTTAAATCGTAAATATCGCTGTTATCCGACACGAGCAGAAACATTTTAAAGACTGAGCATCTCAGCTCTACGCGTCTCTATAAATAGGCCAGCTTTCTCGATACTGCATTTCATTCGTTGTGGAGGGGAGGTAAAATGCGGTTTGTACGACAATCGCGGACGATCAAAGTGACAAACTTTGACGATAGGATGCCGTTAACGAAAGAGGTACGCAAACATGGAGGCATGCTACCGATTTCTATACGCGATATCATCTGCGGTCCGTCGAATTGCGGCAAGACAAACGTCTTGATAAGCTTGCTGGAAAGTCCGCACGGTGTACGTTTCGAGAACGTGTATGTGTACTCGAAATCGTTGCAACAACCGAAATATCGATATTTGGAGAATATACTAACACCGATAGAAGAGATTGGCTACTTTACGTTCTCGAATAACAGTGACGTCATTCCGCCGAGCGAGGCGCTCCCGAATTCTATTTTTATCTTTGATGACGTGGCGTACGACAAGCAGATACGATAAGGGAATACTTTGCAATGGGCCGGCACGCGGACGTTGACTCTTTCTATCTTTGTCAGACGTATGCGAAGATACCGAAGCATCTTATACGCGACAACGCGAATTTATTGATTCTGTTTAAACAGGATGGTACCAATCTGAAACACATATACAACGATCACGTAAACACAGATATGTCTTACGGTGATTTCAGTAAATTGTGTCATACGTGTTGGCAACAAAAGTACGGATTCGTGGTGATAGACAAGGACAGCGCGATTTCGAATGGTCGATACAGAAAAGGATTTAACGACTTTGCGATACCGAAACGTGGTTAGTTGTTGTCGACGCGTCGATTGAACAACGTTAGCGCAACATGGACAGCAGCGAGGAGATTAGAGAGCGCGAGAGGATAGCAAATCAAATTGCGAAAACGAGCAATTCGATTCGCAAAAAATATCACGCCTTGAAAACTGGTAAAGTGGAGGAAGATATCGCGTTGGAGAGACACTTTAAGCCCATCATCGAGCCTCTAAGGCAGATTGCCGAAAACACCGTTGCTGGCAAAGAATCTGACGTGTCAAAGATTGAGAATGAAACGGCGTGGGAAGACGAAGAGCCGAAGCTCAAACGACAACGACCAAACGCCTCGTTTAACGACTCTGTAATGGCTTCAACTCCGGTTACGTTGAAACGATCAATAAATGTGCCATCTAATTTGAGCGAAATAACCAAAATTTTTAAACCGCGTAAACCGAAACGATCGAAAGGTCCATTAAATGAACCACCGATAACCTCTGCACCTTCCGTACAACCCACAATGCTCGCAAACGAAGATGTTTTCGAAACCTCAAATGACCCACTCGTGACGTCCGTTCGACAGCAGTTGCAAACACCTGAGGGACAAGAAACGTTGCGAGATCAATTAGGTCCATTGAGCCAAAAGTATGTCGGGGCAGGTCTGAGCGGCGATCAAGAAAGCGGTATGGACATCGCGTACGGTGTTAAATTCACCAACGATGGAATGATGCTCGGTAATAAACGTTTTGACGTGAACTACGCGGACAAGATAATTATCGACGGCATACGATACAATGGCACACGCGGTCTTTTCGAATTAATGTTTAAGTAATATCCCGATCATGATATCTACACAGAGGACGATATGCAAACATACAAGAGCATTCTGTTGATGACGAGTGCTCATAAACGCAATTATGATGCTCACGCTCAAATAAAGGGCAACGGGGGATACAAGTACACACATATAATCGGGCCGTTGATTTCGGGTAAAAAAGCTGGAAAAGGTATACCGCGTGCCATGACAGGCAACAAGATCGACCATATAATTGCATCGTCGATTTCGGGTAAAAAAGCTGGAAAAGGTATACCGCGTGTCATGACATTAAACGACAACAAGATCGATTATGTTCATTGGGACGATCACAACGAGTTTGTAGATCGTCTCAGATTGCTCGAAGCTTCGCGCCTAGCGGGTTACACCGGTCACGATAACGAAATCCTGTCGATTATCGAGGAACTTCGCGAGACTGGACTTATTATAAATTAAGTGGCGCGACAGCGAGGCATTTCAATCAACATCGAAATGCCGATCAACAAGTTTGGTATATCGCTCGGAAGAGGCGGTGCGGAACCGTACTATCAATGGAGAGGATTAATCAGAAATTACGTGCGCGATAACGCTCTTTGCATGGTCGCCACTGACTTTGACGCGAAATCGCGCAAGATTCGACGGATAGCGCCGCCTGTAGATGATGGATATGCAGCCAATAAACGTTACGTGCAACAAAGCGTGCAAATTTAGAAAAATCGACAGGATGAAATGGAGAGAAAGATGGCCGCATTCCAGAATATCGTGCAAACTACCCTAAACGAACTTCAAAAGATGATTCATGATGTAATCGCGAATAGATAAGAACGTACATCTGATATCTGCGTCAGTTGCATGTCATCGTCATAGCTGGTAAGAAGCAATCAACTGAGAAACGGAGGCTTGTGGAAGAATTACACGCTCCTGCGAGAAGAAATTTTTCTCGAAGACGCGTCATAGTGCGCGGATACGATGACCTGTGGCAGGCGGATGTGGTCGAGAATGTCGAGATGCGTCCATACACGCGATTTAACAGAGGCTACCACTACATACTCACCGTTATCGACGTGCTGAGCAAGCACGCATGGGCCGTACCGCTCAAGATCAAGAGCGGACCCGAGGTTACTGCGGCGATCGCGAAAATAATTCGAGACGGCGGAAGATGCCCGAAAAATCTGCAGACTGACAAGGGAAAAGAATTTTACAACGCAAACGTGCAGAAACTCTTGAAGAAACATAATATCAATCACTATTCGACATATTTCGTAATGAAGGCATCGGTCGTCGAACGATTCAATCGCACGCTCAAGAACGACATGTGGAAAATGTTTACGCGCAATGGAAATTACAAATGGATCGACTCGCTGCCAGGTCTCGTATCGGATTACAACGCGCGAAAGCATCGAACTATCGGCATGCGACCCATCGATGTTACCCCCGCGATCGCCGACAAGCTCCTAACAACGGTGTACAGCCACGTAAAGATCGCTGCTCCCGCGCGATTCAAAGTGGGCGATTCGGTACGCGTGAGTAAATTCAAGACAATCTTCGAAAAAGGATACACGCCAAATTGGACCACGGAGGTGTTTAGAATCGTCAAAGTGCAGAAAACTAATCCTGTGACGTATCTGTTGGAAGATTTCTGCGGAAAACCCGTCGCCGGCGGCTTCTACGAATACGAGTTACATCGCGTGGCTAATCCCGACGTGTATCTCGTTGAAAAAGTTTTGCGCAAAAGAGGGGATGAGGTTTATGTAAAGTGGTTAGGATTTGATAATTCACACAATTCATGGATACACAAGAATAATGTATTGTAAAAATTTATTACAGTATAAAAAACATACATATATATACATATGAGTCATTTATTTTCCTAAATATCTAAATGTAATTACAATATATTTACAGCGGTATTTACAATATATTTACAATGGTATTTTATAATGTCCCCATGGCAGCGTTTCGGTAGAACCGGGTATAATGTATCGCTTATCGTCGTACGGACTTAGAGCTATTTTCGTTTCGGACACGGTGTATACCTTGTGTTTTTTGGATCTTATGCAGGTTTGCTGTCGCGTCATTTCAATTTCGTCGCGCAGACACCGCGTGTAATCGTCGAACGTTATCGACCTGGCTACGACGTTACTCTTAACACCTTTAGCTTTTTTCGTATCTTTCTTACCGTCCACTCGCAAGGCGTACATCTTTGCTCTAAGCCCGACGAATTCGGTCATTATCGCACCGTTATTTTCGTCTTTCATTAAGCCCGGAACTTTTTTATTGGCGAGTGGGATACCGTATGTATTATCAGTCGCGTAATCGCTAGTGTCAAATCTATGAATGTGGCGCTTCATGATATCATACACATCGTCGCACTCGATGTGATAAATGAGACTGTCAGTATCGGTGTACGTGACTTTACACTTGTCGCGATACAACGGTAACATGTACTCGTGATGAAATTCGTACAAACATGTCTTGGATATATCGAGGATGCACATACCCACATAGATTGGTTTGTCGAACTTCACCTCGAGTTTTCGCATTTCTATTGCTACTAAATTCTCCGAAAAGACGCTTCGGCTATGAAAATTTGGTTTCGCAATCATAGCCTCCGCGCCGTATCTACCTTCCCAATGAGTCACGAGTCGCACGTCAACGTGATTGCGCACATTCTCCATGGTTTTGCCAAACACGGCATTGTTCATCAATTTGTATAAATTTTTCTCGAAATCATTGTTGGCCAACGTTCTAAATTTCGTATTGAGGTCTATATAATCGCGAAGCCATGGAGATTGCGCGAATTTCAGTATACGGTGAATTTTTGATATACGGAGACCGTGACGAGTACACTGCTGCAGGTTGCGATAATGTATTACATAACGTTTCTTATCGTATAATGTTGCGAGGAGTTTGTCCTGCCGCTTGCCGGGTGGTTTATCGCGCGTCGGACAGAACGGTAGGTCAGTGTGCGCGTCGTGAAGATGTTGCGGATACTCCAAGTCGACTTCGAGAATGTAGCCTATCGAGGAATCCAACGCGACATCCATAACATTAAAATCGGTTACGTCGTCGACCCATTTAAAATCTGCGTATGGCAATGGTTGACTCATTGCCCAGCTGTATAAGTTATTTACATCATGTTATGTATGAGCACATGCGCGCGATCGGCCAATCAAGAACGAGTATAGCGCGAGAGTCCGTTCTCAGTTAGTTTTTAAGTCGCCGGTTCGTGGATGTACTCTGTCTGGCGGTTACGAGCTCTGTATCTCCCAATATTGTAATAAAAGTACGTTATTCTATACGAGCAATCCATACTGTCTCTATGTTAGACACTCACGACAGTACCCTACCGACGAAACGTCAAACGCAAGACGTAAAAGTGGTGTCAGAAGTATAAGAATTCCATATCCACGCAAATAGTGATTACGCGACACAAAGCAAGGTTAAGTCTCAAGTCGCCGGAAATTCGTAAAAAAAAAAAAAAATGGAAATTCCACAAGAACTGCTGCAAGCAATGACGAGCATGCTGACTAGTGCGTTGCAAGCATCTGCAGCCAACATAACCTCAACGAATGCAACGAATCCAGTAGAAGCATCAACGAATCGAGGGAAAGCACCAACATTTTCGATGGCCGAATACAGAACTTCAGAAGGAACGACGGTAGAGGATTACTTCAAACGCTTTGATTGGGCTCTTCAGTTAAGTAAAATCGCAAATGATTTATACGCTAATTATGCACGCGTACATATGGGCGCAGAACTCAACAATGCTCTCAAATTTCTTATTAGCCCGCGACAACCGAAAGATCTAACATACGATGAAATACGATCTACACTTATCAATCATTTTGATCGTGCAAAAAATAAATATGCCGAGAGTATTAAATTCCGTCGCATAGTACAACAAAAAGGAGAAACAATTGCTAATTTCGCATTACGTTTAAAACAAGGAGCTGCCTATTGTGAATACAATAATTTTCTAGATAGAATGCTAATCGAGCAACTTCTACACGGCCTGGAATCGAGAGAAATGTGCGACAAGATTATTGCAAAAAAGCCGAGTACATTCGCCGAAGCATATGAGATTGCCCAATCACTAGAAGCTACACGTCACATCGCGGAAGAAGTCAAAACGACAGGGCTATTGGCATCATTAGAACAAACACATAAATTAGGCTACAGTCTAGAGAAAACAAAACAGGGCAAGAAGACAACACGACCAAGATCGCAATCGCGTGATAGAAGATACCAGCGAAGTCCCCGGGATACTGTACAAAAAGATAGACACTTCAACGATAAGTTTACAACATGCAAAGGATGCGGAGGCAAACACCAGCGCAATCAATGCCCATTCCGTGAAGCTAAATGTCATAATTGCGAAAAAAGAGGTCATATCGCTAAAGTATGTCAATCGAAGAAAGCATGTCAATCCGAACAGGCAACTACGACAACACAACCAGCAATACAACCAGCGGAACAAATTGATATGATTTACCGACTAAGTAAAGTTCACGAAGTTAACGCTGTCAATTCATTACGCAGGCAAATGCTAGACGTGTCAATCGACGGTCACGAGGTACAAATGGAACTTGATACCGGATCGCCTTGCAGCATTATCAGCGACAAAAAATTACGAGCCATCAAACCAAGATTTACATTGCAAGACACAAACAGACAATTTATGAGCTATACAGGTCACTGCATTAAGTGCATGGGCTTAATTCCGGTAGACGTAACGATGGGATCAACCACGAAAAGGATGGATCTTTATGTTGTTGATGGACATTTCGATACCTTATTTGGACGCGAATGGATTACACAGTTTGCTAAAGAAATTAATTTTGTCAAATTATTTTCAAGCGAAATACACGCCCTAGCTACTACTACTGCACCATGCCTAACCTCGAAGCAGAAAGAGCAGATAGATCAATTACTCTCCAATTACAAAGACGTATTTAGTGACATTGCCGGTACGTTAAAAGGACCACCAGCCACGGTGCATTTCAAACCAGGAATATCACCAGTATTTACTCGAGCACGAGAGATACCATTAGCCTTACGCGACGCTTATGCGGAGGAAATCGAAGCCAAGATCGCATCAAGATTCTACGAGAGAGTGCAACACTCCGAATGGGCGTCGTCGACACATGTCGTTGTGAAGAAAAATGGAAAACTTCGCATTACAGGGAACTACAAACCAACTCTGAATCCTCGCATGATTATCAATGAACATCCAATTCCTAAGATTGAGCATCTACTGGGCCGGATGAAAAATGCAAAATTTTTCGGTCATCTGGATATCACCGATGCATATACGCATTTACCAGTCGACAAGGAATTCAAACAAGCGCTTACAATGAATACACCGACTGATTCGCCCCAATCGAGCAGTCTACGGTGCAGCAAATATCCCTGCAATTTGGCAAGAAAAAATGGAAACGGTTCTTCAAGGCATTTCTAATGTATTTAATTTTTACGATGATATATTCATTTTTGCAGATAGCTTCGAGAATCTGATATCAGTTTTGGATACTACGTTGGAACGAATAAGGTCACATGGTCTTAGACTTAATCAATCCAAATGTACATTCGCCTCTCCCTCTATAGAGTTCCTAGGACACAGAGTTGATAGTTCAGGCGTGCACAAATCGGACAAATATATAGAGGCAGTCCGCGACGCACCCCGACCACGTACTCCAGAAGAATTACAACTCTTGTTAGGTAAAGCGACATATTATAGTTCATTCATTCCGAATCTTGCGACTAGAAGCCGCCCGCTTCGAGACATGCTTCTTACTACTCCGTTTGAATGGACGCAAGCAGGCGAGATAGCGTTTAAGGATATAAAGGAAGCTTTAATTTCTCCGCAAGTTCTCATGTGTTACGATCCCTCACTTCCATTAATTTTAGCAACAGACGCTAGTAAAATAGGATTAGGCGCAGTTCTATCTCATAGATTAAGTAACGGACAAGAACGCCCTATAGCTTATGCGAGCCGTACGTTAAGCCCTACCGAACAACATTATTCGCAGATAGATAAAGAAGCGTTAGCTATTGTCTGGGCAGTTAACAAGTTTTTTTACTATGTATACGCACGTCATTTTACATTATATATAGATCATAAGCCACTAAGTCAAATTTTGCATCCGGAAAAATCTCTTCCCGTTCTTTGTATTAGTCGTATGGCCAATTATGCTGATTATCTTTCACATTTTAATTATGATGTAATATTCAAACCGACAAAGTCAAATAGCAATGCAGACTATTGTTCGCGTATACCATTGCCAACCACGCACGATACAGTCTTCAAGCTCCGAAGCAGAGAGGAAGAGGATACAGTATATGACGAATTTGATGAATTTGTCTTATGTCAAGTGAAACAGCTACCAGTCCGCGCCGAACACATAGCAAAGGAAACGCGCAAAGATCAACATTTAGGCAAGATCGTCAAGATTCTAGAAGCAGGTCAGGATCTTACACGAGCAGGCTACAAAGCTTCAGAAGCCAATTATACATTATCTGCTAACTGCTTATTATTTGAGCATAGAGTAGTGATACCAGCCATACTTCAGCCAGCAGTCCTGAACGATCTACATGCGGCACATGTCGGGATCGTAAAAATGAAAGGCATCGCACGATCCTTCGTATATTGGCCAGGTATCGACGCAGATATCGAACGAGTTGCGAAATCCTGTGCAGAATGTGCCCAACATGCACATGCTCCTCCGAAGTCCAGAGACCATCATTGGGAGTATCCCAAAGGGCCATGGGAACGCGTACACATAGACTACGCCGGACCCGTAGCAGGAGTGATGCTACTTATTATCGTAGACGCATACAGTAAATGGGTCGAAGTAAAAACCACCAATTCTACAACAACCACAGCAACGATCACCATTCTGGATGAATTATTTTCGAGATACGGTGTTCCAGTTACTGTTGTCTCGGATAACGGTCGTCAGTTTGTCTCAGCTGAATTTGAAAATTTCTTGCAAATGAGCGGCGTAAAGTACCATAAGCTTACCGCGCCGTATCATCCTTCGACAAATGGTCAAGCGGAACGGTATGTGCAGACCGTGAAAAATGCCTTAAATGCCATGTCTACTACGCCAGGATCTATACAACGAAACTTGAATCAGTTCCTGCAACAGTACCGAAAAGCTCCACACGCAGCAACAGGACAGCCTCCTGCTCAACTTTTTCTAGGACGCAACATACGAACTCGGTTAGATTTGGTCCGACCTGATGATGTATTTACCAGGATAAAGGAGAAACAACAACAGCTCAACCCTTCATTTAGATCGTTCGAACCTAAACAAACGATTTATTTCCTTTCGGGTAACTCTCGAATGGATAAATGGATCCCAGGTAAAATTGTTACCAAACTAGGCAATCTACACTACGAGGTGGAATATGCAGGTCAACGGTTTAAGCGTCACGTGGATCAAATCCGAGCATTCACTGCGAGAGAACCCGTTTGCTCGCCAGCAAATGTCAGCCAATCTGGTAGTGCTGAACAGTCCAGATCACCTCGACGAGTTCATTTTTATGGAGACAGGTCGGGAAGCACCCCAGATGCAACTACCTGTTCGACTCCTGAACGACGACCAAAAACCCCCGGATCAATTCGGTCTACTCCAACCCAGTCACCGATTAGAACACCAGAGTCGTCCCCGGAACCATTCTTTACGCCTCCGGTTATACCGCGCAGATCAACTCGATTTCGTCGTCCTCCCAACAGATATGTTCCAAATTAACTTTCTTCATTTTCCTGAGGAGGGAAGAATGTTATGTATGAGCACATGCGCGCGATCGGCCAATCAAGAACGAGTATAGCGCGAGAGTCCGTTCTCAGTTAGTTTTTTAAGTCGCCGGTTCGTGGATGTACTCTGTCTGGCGGTTACGAGCTCTGTATCTCCCAATATTGTAATAAAAGTACGTTATTCTATACGAGCAATCCATACTGTCTCTATGTTAGACACTCACGACAGTACCCTACCGACGAAACGTAAAACGCAAGACGTAAAACATCAAAATACATGAGGTACGACGACGGTTTCGATGGATCGTACGACTGCATGTACTTGTTGTTGGCCAGCGCGTATCTGTTTGAACATTGACTCAAACCGCCGCGTATACCGCGTTCGATAAACATGACCATGTCAATGTCGGTGAGCAATTCGAAATTGATGTGTGTATGCTTCAACATAGCATCCCACGTAAAACCCGGTAGAGTATAATAATACGCCGGATCGAGTCCATAACTCGCGACGCAACTATCGCGAAAATTTTCAAAGATATCGGCCAACAGCAAGACATCGGTCTTGAGATATAAATCTCTGTAATCACCGAGCGTTTGAATGGAGAACCGCTGCCAGACGTCGACGGCGTGCGCGTAATCGCTCTCGAATACGGTGTCACCTGTCAATGAACTGTAAAACGAGTCGCGCGGTGGTAAACACAAGTCCTCTAATTTTTTGACGCAGTCAATGTATTCATATGGAAATACACCTTTTCGTGTCAGCAAATTAAAATTTTCTGCGGATAATTCACAAAATTCGCGTTGCAATATTCGCAGTTTTTCCTTGCTGAGATAAGATGCCAATTTGTCGAGACTAGCGGTGAGAAACTTGTACGAATCGATAAATCGCAATTTGACGCACGTTTTCTTATCTTTATCGTCGGTGCTTTGAACGTTTTTTGTAAACGAAATATATTTTTCTTTTGTGATCGGGAGTAAATCTACATGTCCTTCGTATGCTGTTGCTATTTCAGTTATAATAAAATGTGCATCGTATCCCGATAAATTATGAAACACTATGGGAATGCAATGCGAATCTTTATAGTTTAAGTTACAATTCGAATGCGCGGGACCTCTGTATCGACCGGTCAGGTGACAATGGTCGCGTACTCGCACGTCGTCTGGCTCGAACGGTTCTTCGCACACGTGACAGTGCGTTGCGCTGTTAAACTTTTCCCACTCGTCTCGCGTGAAATCTGCCATGGGTATATTAGTGGACAAAATGGTCTTTACGTCGTGAGCTAAACGTCTTAGCTCCTCGGCGAACCACGCGACGCAATCCTTATCGCGACGAAACCGATACATAGATAACGACTCGTCGTACGAGCAACGCACGTAGTACCCTATGCTAAACACGCGATGATGTTGATATGTGTACCTGGACGTTTCCGGATCCGCTTCCATCTTCTCCAGGGTACACTCCAGGTCGGCGTATACGACAAACGGAACTCGTTCCTTCCTGTTGTGATTTTTAAAGGCCAACCACTTGTCGTTATCGCTCGGTAACTTGATCGCGCAGTCATTCATCTCCTGACAGTCGACGGTGTGGGCAGCCAATTTCTCGTTGGAGCTGAAGTAGTGCAAACATCTGCAAAAAAATAAACGCAAATATTATAAATTTTTTATACACAAAATATTCTATATATTATTAAAAGAACTATAGGTACTTACCGATCGCAAAAGTATTTCTGACCATGGTGTCGGTTGATTTGCGAGCTCACAAGGCGGGATAGGTTCTTGATCCACGCAAAATGTCCCACGTTATCGTTATGCACGTACAGCAGATTTACGTGTCTGTCCATCTTTCGGTCAGTAACACGTATTGGCAAGATAACAAGTTCCTTGTTCTTTTTCTCGATGCTGTACACGTTGATGGAGATGTTGTTCTGATTTTCAAATTTTTTAATTTGATCCAACGTCATTGGAAACTTAATGTCAGTAAGATCTAGCACCGACGTGTAATGAGGATACGACGATTTCCGATCTGCGTGTTCCTCAACAGGAGCAGCCACCACTGACCATGCAAAACATGCATTGTCTATTGATCGCACGTTTATCACCGCCTTCTTCTTTTTAATTTCTTGCGGTATTTCCACAAAACACCCCGCGTGCAATGAATTGTATTTGTTCACATTTACCATTAAATTGAGTATACGCGACAACGCCCATCCGCTATCACGTTCCTGGAATTGCTCCAGCTTTGCTAAGGTAGGCTCGATGACGTGTCTCTTGTACCACTCGTGCAGATTGGACTCACGAAAGAGTTCATAGTTTCTCGTTGCGATACTTTTATTCGCGCGTTTGTCACCCGCAACAAATTCACCATTAAACACTGTGTTAATTTTTACATTGTCATGTCGTTGCATGACGTTCTGCACACGATCGAGTACAATTTCTCCTGCACCTTTGAGAAATTGACGAGGGTCGATGTGTTTGGAATTTATCACCGCACCAGTCAATATACGGCTTTCAAAAGCCGTATCTATCTCGCGCCATCTGAGTCCTGTCGCACTCGCACTGTATCCAGCACCCACATGTACGAAACGTTGACGTACCGAGTCTTTCAAACCTTCGAGTCTTGCGATACAAGCGACCAATGACTGTTTGAGACCGATCGATGACTGATCGATTGATAATCGTGACCGTTTAATTCGGCTTTGTTCTTCCAACGATTCGATAAACTCGTCGCATCGTTGCTCCCACGCGGCAAAGTCTTCCCTCGAATTTAACAGGGTGGATTGCTCCAACAACTCTTGCTCCATGTTATTGCACGATCCTCTTGCTAACGCCATTTGTTGCACTCACGACTTCCAGTTCTCGACTATTGAGCGTATCCCCTAAATTCGTCATTTTATATTCTACTAATGATAAGTAAACGATGCACTTATCATATCTAATTTCATCTCAGCAGCCGTACATCGGCGCTATTTGCAAAATTTGCAGTTTTGCACGTGTTCGATGAAATCATTGCGAGACACGTACGTTCACGAAAACGCGCCATTGACTTTTGGTGATTTGATCTGTATCAATGCAGCAGCCGTATACATCGACGCTATTTGCAGTTTTTGCACGTGTTCGATGAAATCATCGCGAGACATGTCGCGACATGTTCTTCAAAACAATAACGTTCTATTGAATTATGCGAAATTGCAAATTTTGCAGTTTTGCACGTGTTCGATAAAATCATTGCGAGACACGTCGCGACATGTTCTTGAAAACAATAACGCTCCATTGACTTATGCGAAATTGCAAAATTTGCACTTTTGCACGTGTTCGTTGAAATCATCGCGAGACACGTATGCTCTTGAAAAGAAATCATATTTGATGCCCGATGAGGTGATCTCATCACGAATGTTCTTGACAAAGATATGACATTTAACGTATATGTGGATTGTGGTGGCGGTCACCATGCAGCAGCCGTGTATTGGCGCTATTTTTGCAAGATTTGCAGTTTTGGGTATGTATAAATGGTCTACGTGGATTCTAGAGCGCAGTCGAGAGTTCGATACGGTTCGAGTAAGTTGCAATAAACAGCCTCCAGATACGATGAACACTCACGGTGCGAACTACTACGTTCCGATTCAGGACGAAACGTGTGGGAAACAGCACAATGAGTAAGTACCGCTAATTTTCATATATATATACTTGTGCAAAAAAAAACTTTTATAAACATATAATTGTATTTTTCAGTTTTGATAAACCCCGCTACACACCACGTATTTTGGGAAGAAGATTTGCCTTGACATCAACAGCGTATAAATTTTTGGATGTTGGAATCAACGCGGGACCTATGTCCTCTGTGGATATACTTATTGGCGATAACCGAGGCAATCGGATAATTCTGCTACATGCAACGTGGGTGACATTCATCGAAAAACGTGCAGATATACAGCGACTCGTGCAGTCATCGGTACCATCATCGCTAACGTTTCGAGATCTGGAGCTTGTTAAAATACGTGACGCAGATATTGTAAAATTGCCGTCGTGCGGCACCAGCTTGTACATGAAACCATCAACTGTACTCTTTCTGTTCGAACTAGAACATTGCGTCGAGAATGTGTATTTTCAACTATGTCAAAATGTTCACGGCGTAAGTGAAAAATTCAAACAATTTGTAACAATTTTACGTCAAAATTGTATCACCGATAAATGTAACGCAGTTACAATCTTGCGTGACGTTTATGATAAAAATTCGATTATTGATTGCGAATTATTAGCCTACGTTTTGGATACTATTGTGTATAATGCGCTACATGATAAATAAATGTATAGATGGTTAAAAAAAGTTTTAATTATTTTTCCTCGTCATTTACCGTTCATCCCATTTCCTGTCATAAAACTGTCTTCGTTTATCGTTTATCGTTTACTTAAATGTAATATTAAAATTAAATATCGCGAAAATCTGAACGATTAAATATCGCTGGCGAAGAAAAGATACGCGATCGCGAGCGAGAACGCGCGAGGGAAAGACACCGCGCGAACGAGAAAACTAATTGGGGACGGGGGGGGGGAAACATCTACGAGGGGGAGATAACGCGAGCGTGCCGTGTGACGCCGCGGCGCGGCGAAACACGAACGTGATCGTCCCTCACCCAGCGCATCACAAAATGTATTAAAAATATTTAACTGGTGGTCGCGACACCAGAAAAAATTATGATTTTTTGAAATAAACTATATATGTATATATAAACGTTTTATTTCTTTTTCCCACATACTTTGTAGTATAATATAGATGTTTTAGCTGTTCAAGAGCTGTTTTTAGTTGTTTAAAAGAAATTTGATAGCGGTTCAATAGCGGTTATACAGATCGCAGTTATACAGATCGCTGTTATACAGATAACTGTTTTAGTTGTTTGATAGCTGTTTAAAAGCTGTTTTTAGTTGTTTGATAGCTGTTCAAGAGCTGTTTTTAGCTGTTTTTAGTTGTTTGATAGTTGTTCAAGAGCTGTTTGATAGCTGTTTCATAGCGGTTCAATACCTGTTTGATAGCTGTTTGATCGCGGTTCAATAGCAGTTTTACAGATTAAATCACCGAAAGTCAATGGCGCGATATCGTTTTCGAGAACATACGTGTCTCGCGGTGACTTCATTGCACACGTGCATAACTGCACATCGCAGATTTTTTGGAAGGCGCAATTGTATGGATGCTGAGATGAAATTAGATATGATAAACAAACGATGTGACAATAGTGAGATGTAGAAGGATGAATTTGAAGGTACACTCAGTAGTCGAGGACTAGAAGTAAGAGTCAGTTGGCATGCTTGATAGTGTTCGGACGTGTTTGTCTTGTCAAAAAATTTCAAGTGTCGCGACTGTTTGCACTGTGTGATTTTAACAGTAGCACCGTGTATTGCGCCTTTTGAGGCATACAACGTTCTGTAAAATGGATTTCGAAGAATTACAGTTTGAAGGACATGAAATGGAAGTTGAAGCAAACGTTGAAGAAACGGAAGTGAATGACGAGGAAGAAATGGAAGTTGATGATGAAGCATTATTGTCGGACGATTCGTGTTATGCTAGTGAAATGTCTGATGAGGATTATCCGGACAAAATTTTCAGAGTGTTGAATCAAGCAGAAGTGAATATGTTACACCCTCTGACAAAGATGTGTTGCAAGATGTGTTGCACCCTTTCATGGTGTCCCATGAGCGTCGAGTTGGGCGCCTTAACTCTGCG
>NW_020222278.1:0-7989 GCF_003070985.1 Temnothorax curvispinosus
TTAATTCTTGATGTAACAATATGTGTCAAGAGAGAAACATCCAGTAAATATAATTTCAGCATTGTTCCCCACAGCATATTTTAATTGCGTAGATGTTTTGTTGTTCCGTTATTATTATGAATATTAATATCATCTTCTCCGATTATATTCTCACGAAAGTTCATCGAATTTAATTTTTTCATAAAAGTATTTCCATTCCGTTGAATTTCAATTAAATACGCATATACCTCTCTTTAGTTACGTTACAAGTTAAGTTTTTACACATGTTGATCTTAAAATGATTGCACGCAATAAAAACGTAACATTCATCCTTTTAGATCCCCGTTTGATTTTTGATACGCGACAACAAATTCGATAACTCGCACGAATTACACCCGAACGTACGCGTACGATTAAACTCAGCGGCACGGAACGGCGCTGTTAATCACCGTAGTATAATTGGATATAGCACGATACGTAGCAATCGATGTATCGATGCAAAACAAGCCCTATTTCTAATTCGATAGGCACGGTGCGAATACCGCTGCACCTGCAATCAGTGAGAAGCGGAAACGACCGGCTGTTGGCACATCACCGCGATCATGGCAAAAAATGGAGGACCTCGCAGACCAGAGGACACGTGTCCTGACAGGAGGAGGAAAACTCTCAGCAACAACGAGTACACACCTGGATATGAGAAAAATATCTGGATATGAAAATATCTAGTCCCCCTTTAATGCCGGCGCGGCGCTTTTCGCCGATCGACCAGCTCCGCGATCGGCTCGATCGCACCTGCAGCGTTTGCAGCATCCTGGGAAGGAGCGATTCCCTCCGGCTGTCCAAGCTAGTCCTTGTATAACGGGCCAAAGATGCAATTACTATGTTTCGAGAACTTTAATCGAGTTTCTCTCTCTAGTCACGCGCAACGTTAATCGCGAAGAGATATCTGTGTTATTACATTACACGTAATGTAATTTAAAAGAGTAATTATGTTTACTATCACTGAATTATCTCTATCGGCGTATCTCATTCATAGTTATTTTAAAAAATCAACGGACCAAAGAAATTGTATCTACTACATCTATCTTCTTTGTAGTATTAATATACGCGGTGTTTTGCAAAAAAAATGGACGCATCAAGATTCGCGATTAATCGGTGTTAGAAAAATGTTTAATCTAAGGAATAATGGTTGAAAATGCGTAACATCATCGCATTAATTGTCGTGTTCCTATCGTATGTATAATAACTCTACCGAAGAGGAAACTCTTTCGAGACTAAGGGGCTCTTGTTTAAAAATAAGATATTTCTTCAATCAATAAGCCTAAGAATTAAAAGATAAAATTCACATATATTTTATGCTAAGTAAAATAAAAGATATAAAATTTCATATGTATATACGTGAAGATATACATGTATAAAACTTTATATACGTGTATATATATAGAGTTATATATATCTTCACACAGACAACTGCAAGCTTTTTGTTAATAAATTAAAGATTGTAAATTATATGTGAATACATTAAACGCGCACTAGATGTGGTTGTGAACACTTAGATAATCTGCAGTAAATCCAAGCTTATCGCTTTGTTATCTTTTATTTGTGAAAGTTCAATTACTTCATTTTTTTATTAAATAAACTTAATAATAAAATGCGCAATTTCATAGTTAAAGCTATCTATATCGGCCTTAGATTTTCAGCAAGTTTAAAGATAAAAATTATATTTTGATATTAAAAGATTATAATTTCCTCTTATCTACTATTGCGCATGCTATTTTAGAGGAGATTCGTATTAGTGCGCTTTCTTTTGACATGGCTACATATTTATTCAGTCTAAGCAGAAGATAAGCGAAACGAAACAGCGTTAATGAACTTAAAATGTGTGTGTAATGTCTTTTGCCTGCGTTCGTTTGTTCACATTGGGAGCTATTGGGAAAATAAAATCTATAATATACGTTACGTGTATTATACATTTTATGTTCCCAATAGCTCCCAACGGGAATAAACGAACGCAGACTTTATAACTCATGTTCCTTTTAGACTTTCAGATGTTGTCGGAGCAAGAAATACTCTGGGAAAACAAACGCTTTTTAAGATACGATTTAGGTGTACATAATACACATCACATAATAACGTAATAAAAGTACATAATTAGGGAAATATTCAAAGTCATGGGATTATTTCTGAATAAGAGGGTAAACCGGCGCAGCTGAAAAAGTTGCGTACCAGGAAGTACCACGAACGCACTTCATTTTTTGAATGGTCCAAAACAGCTCTGTATATAAATGGCGGACACAAAATAATAAACAGGATTCCATCGATACCGAAAAAATTTTCATACCACAACTGTTGTGATATTTATAACTTTTTTGAATTTATAACTCGCTTTTTGTACCAGCCGTTCTAGCTGTTGGAATCTCTATCTAGGTTAAGCTCGTTCTAAATAAAAACAAGCGAGCAAAATATTTGTTTACAATTTTTCTCAGAAACGTAAACAATCGGAAAGAGAAGGAGAGAAAATTTTGCAGATCGACATATTATTCACATATTTCTGAGTATTTGAAATAATTAGAGAATTATTTTTTTCTTGTTATCGAGAAACGCAATCAAAGCACATATAATAAAAGAATTATAGCTGTATGTACAATTAATATAATATATATTTGTTATCATATCAGAGACCATTAAAAACATAAGTAACGTGATAGAATGTAAGGTAATTAAACGATATTCAAGGCTGCGCTAGTAAGATAGCGACTGAATGTAACGCAAGGAGGTGTAAACTCCACGGAATCACGCAAAAAGCGGAGTACGAATTCATTATACGAATGGAATACTTATTCTCTTCGTTTATTCGGTACCACATATTTTCGCGTACCTGTGACCGTATATTTGATAGTATACTATATAATTGTACTCTGGAAAATGCGTAAATAAAACATCCTATTTTTTATGTAGCTGAACTTTAAATTAATGTCACAAAGGTCGTCCGTTGAAAGAAAGAGAAAATTAAGGGACAAACGATTTCTATTCTTAAAATAATTTCTATTTTATCGGCGTTATTTTACATTATATTACATTTATCTTCCTTAAATGCATATTCAAGAAAAAGATAAAATAATCAGTTCATCTTGTCATCGAAGAATGTGATCAAGAGAGACGTCTACAAAAATATAGTTACTATTTACTATAGTTCTGTAAATAAAGAGTATATGTTACAGTCTAAAATCTATCCATTTAAAAATTTATATCTACAAAAAAAATGTGAATATGATAAGTACTTATACGATAAGTAACGTTTAAAATGGCACTAATAACGATTAAATGAAATGTTTGGAATATCAATTCCACGCACGTTATATAGATTATATCGTGGGAAAACGTGTGAATAAGCACGCTTCAATTTTAATGTGAAAACCGTATAATACATTTATTTCAGTCAATATAAATATTATTAATTCGTATCGCAGATATTATAACCACCACTGTCTCGGCCAATAACTCAAGCGCACTTTGCCTTTGTGTTTATTAATTTTTTCCCAAGCCGTGAAATGAAATGTTTTTACATCCATTTTCTCTATGTACAGACTTCCCTGAGAAATAGAAAAACAGAGATTAATTTCTACGTAAATAAATTCTTATTCTACTTATTGTTAGTTTTCGAATTCTGACGCTACAGAGATTTCCCTTTTCGTTTAACTCTTACTTGCAAGTGGTCGTATTCGTGTTGCGCTATTCTAGCCGACCACCCACGTGCTCGCCACGTGAACGGCTCAGCGGAAGCGTTCAATGCCGTGATTTCCACCTCGTAGGCTCTCGGCACAGCAGCGGTGTATCCCCGAATGCTCTCGCACTTCTCGTAAAAAGTGATAGGTGTATAGTCTATGACTTTTAATTCGGGGTTGATAAAAATCGTCATCGGGACGACACTCATTTCCTGAGCCTTCCTAACAGACTCCTCGATCCCCCTCATGCTCTTCTCCGTGCAATCGATGGCGAATATTTGCCACGGGAGTCCGATTTGTGGCCCAGACAGACTGTACATGTTGTATGTCCGCATAACGTTCATCAAACGAGTAATTACCTGAATAATTAACATGCAGCAATGCTATACCTTTTTTTTTTTGCGTACTCGAATCGTAATATTTTTTATTTAGAGTAATAGGAAACTGTCCGCGTAATCCGCAACACGCGATGAAAAAAATACGTGATAAGGTTAATTAAAAATTTATCAATGTGAAAAAAATTCTGGCGTTGCTTTTTAAAAAAATATTTTTATAATTTACAATCGCTTTTATATATAGTTACACCAAAAAACAGTATAATTGTCGAACATAATCATTTATTTTAATACACGTTATTAGTAACAATTTAAATAGTAATAATACGTGTTATTAATTTTTCTTCTTTTATTTTCTATTCACACAAATGTTTCTCCATGCAAATGCAACAACTTTATCGTACGATTATATTATTATCCTTAAAAATTACAGATTTTCTTTTCTTCTGTATATTTATTACAGATTCTCTCGCTTATCATGACATTTTCCAAATAATTTTGTGTTTTTGCAAGCATTTTGCCAAATTAAAGCTCTCTTTCAGAGCAGCTTGTTAATTTATCTCTCTTTCCACATTGAAAAATTCAGGAACGAGACACTTGAAAATTTGCGACGATACCTGTTGAAAGTCTGCCATCCTCACAACTTCCGGTTCTATCTTCATGGCGCGAGCGCGCAGGACAGGATCACCAACTTGGCAAACGTGTGCGTACGGTACGTTGGAGTTCATGCCCAACACTCGCTGAACCGTCTCCTTCATTTTCAGAAAGCTTATGAATCGCGCGCCGTTTCTTCTGACGGCAACGGCACGCGAGGTAACGTTCGCGAGATAACGCGCGCGAAACATCGTATCCGCGCGCTCGGATATTGTTGTTGCGCTTAAAAAATCTCGGAATTGAGGTTATCCACCACTCACCATTGACATTTCTGTTCTTACGTTTCCCGACCTGACGACGACGAGATACCCGCGGTTCCCGCAGAGGCCGGAGGCATACAGCGCCGAACGAAGTTTCTTTACCTCCCGATACCGGGAGAAACTCGTCCGATAACATTGCGATAAAGAGCATACAGCTACTTCACCTTCACGCCATCCGACGAGATATTAATAAATTCAAGTATAAATTTTCGCGATTATGAAACGGATCTCCCAGAGACCCGGAAATGATCAAAGAGCAGAATGCTATTCGCATAAATCGTATAAACGATTACGAAGATCGATAACGTATAAATCGTAAAATGTATATTAAATAAAAGATCTACATTACGCTCGTTCACCGCCGTGACTTTGGCCCCTGGCAACTTCCATAAAATTCGGAATTATATATGTTTAATCCTAAACACTAATCCTAACACTCTCTCGGCCGCGCGCAGCACGTATTTCTCGAACGTGCAAATTTTAATGCGTTTTTTCATTTGATATCAGAATTGCAACATGCGCGTACCTGCAGTGATCGACGATGATCCGCACACCCGTCGTTGCCGGCGGCCGGCGACGCCGGCGTCACCCTCGCTCGCTGTAACTCGACGAAACACCAACCTCGGGATGCGCGAGGACGATTGATTTTCCACACGCGAAAACGGATCACCGTTGCCGAGACACGCAGTACACGATATCTATGTCGGAGTCCACGACGGACACGTACGGCGAACATCCTCGCGACACACAGCCGCGCCGGCATGCGGCAGTCCTTCGCGCGCGAGATTCACTTTCGGACTTTTAGCTTTTAGTAACGCGCACGCGCAGAACGGCTCGAGCGCCATTTCGCGAGACGCACTCCGCGCGCGATTCAACCGGCGGCGGCGGCGCGGCGATTCAAAATCTATCGATGTGACGTCACCATCGAAGACGTCAATGACAACAATTTAAACCCGACAAAGTGGTACGTCGTGCTTGATTTTTTGTTTTATATAGGATGAGCCGCGAGTAGAATCATCCTCCAGTCTAGAACGGCCACAACTGATAAAATTAGAGCATTTAAAGCTATATTGTTCTATTCTTATTTTCATGTCGAACAACAGAAAATTAAAATTCTGGCTGTAATAACATGTTGATCGTCGATTAATTCGACCGACAGAATATTGCTCATGGCATGCAAAGTATCTTTCTACAAACTTCGCTGTTTCTGATCTAATTTCTTTTTTCACATGTCGAGTAACAACGAATTAATAATTCTGTCTACGTTAACGAAGTTATAATACAATTATAGTAAAACTACCTGTGACAAATATTCTGACTATATATAATTTTGTTGTCTCCTTTTTCATATGTATAGACAAGAAAAAATTAATGACTCTATTCATATTAACGATGTAGCGTCATATGACGAGTTAGTCGCTGATTAAGAGCCTATATAGAATTAACCAAAATTGATTGAAATTATCCTCAACGCTTTCGGTTCCCGATGTTGAAAGCGCATTCCGCGTTCTTGGGCCAAGATAGAAGTTGCCGAAACCGCGGACGCATCGTAATTCGAGCGAAAATCTCGGATACAAATTTCGGACAAAGTAACGCCTCACGCTCCGCGTTCTCGTACTAGTCGCTATAAGTTCACATCGATATTAACGATCCTTTACTGCCAACCTTAGCGCTTCAGAAATACCGCGCTGTGATTAAATAATTTTTAATTTACAGTAGAAACTTTTTTTTACTTATCGCGATACTTCTTCAATTCTTTCGATTAATATTATTTTGATATTTGCAATCAAGAATTCCGAAAAACCTAAAACGAATAGTATAATTAAATCGTTGCATTTTCCAAATAAATTTTTTCGAATAAAATTTATTATCGTACATTGAACAATATAATAGGAATAACCAATTAATATTGCGTGTTTATTTACACTTATAAAACAGACATAAGCTACGATTGAAAATTCAAACGTAAAGTGATTGATTCAGCGCATTATAATCATTGGCGTGAATTATACAAATCAGCTTCGCACGAAATACAATAAAAAAATAAAACTCAAGCACGTGATACAATAGAAAAGTAAAACCGAGCAATAAAGAATTAAACATAAGGAATTGTAAGGAATAAACAAGGAAAATTAAATATGAAAAAAATTAAGAATAAGAAATTACTCACGTTTTAACATGTTGAGAAATGACGTTTTGGTTCACAAGACAACGTGATTTCTCAACATGTTAAAACTAATTTCTTGTTTACCTCGAATCGTAACGCGGCATATTACATACCATTTCCAGCACATACATTTTATAACGGCAGAAATCTGCATTTTGTAAGATTCCAAGAGTAGATCTAAATAACATCTTAAAAAGTGTTAAATAATTATTAAATTAATTTATTAAATAATTAGCCAATCATTAGCCAACTAATTTTTAACATCAAAAGAATCTCGCATCCAGAAAATGCATACGTTATATTTTGGTTTAAAAATGCTTATTAATGTTTGTTTTTATATTCCAGATCGTTTTGACTGAATAACACTTATTGTCGTGAAAGCTATATTTTGTTAGCATAAGATACTCCTTGTTCACAAAACGAGATCCCAGATACTTATAGTAATAATGACGCATTACGTTGATAAAAACGTGATTGCGTTAATATGTGCTACTATCTCCATTTGATTTTCGTATAAATATTATTCCCATATATGTAAGAATATATGCATTATATGTATATATGCATATGTATATATAATATTATACAACACATAATGAGAAAAACATTTAAATTTTGTAGGTAATCGATAGAAGTAAAATCGCATTATAAATAAGAATATATTTGTTGGCGTACTGTTTATTTCTTTGACGTGAAATGTATGAGTACTTCCTCGCATGGTCGCAAAATGAGAGTACTGCCGTACTCAATCGTGTCGAGCGTTTTCACACTCTTTACCCTCCACTTTCTCAGAATAGCAGCCAACATGATTTTCTCTTCGATTAGAGCGAATCTCTGACCTATACAGTTTCTCGGTCCAGCGCTGAACG